>NC_059372.1:16820491-17120491 GCF_019703515.2 Myxocyprinus asiaticus | reverse complement strand
GCAGGGAGGAGAATTTATAGTAAAAAAGGACTACAAAATATTGATCTGTTTATCACCCATACATATCATAATCGCTTCTGAAGACATGGATTTAACCACTGGAGTCGTGTGGATTACTTATATGCTGCTTTTATGGGCTTTTTGGAGCTTGCATTGTATGGACCTACAGAGCTGAAATATTCTTCTTAAAATCTTTGTTTGTGTTCAGCAGAAGAAAGAAAGTCATACACATCTGGGATAGCATGAGGATGAGTAAATGGGTAATTTTTGGGTGAACTTTCCTTTTAACCATGCAGGATAACACGGATCATCAGGTTTTGCAGTCCAGCTGGAGTGCATGCTGTCATTAGAGTAAAAGGGAGACATACTGTACTAAGAAATTCACGTAATTTTTTTTATTCAACTTTCCACTCAAATTGTTACACTTATTATATAATTTGTACTAAAATACAAAAAAAACGTTCATTAAATTAGAAGATGCAAAATAAAAGCCTTTTCACAAGTGCACTCAGCTTTTTGAACCCCACTGTATTTGTAAATTCATATACACACAAATATGTTCAGCACAACCATAATAATGCAGTCCTATTCTTTTTCAGTCACCGAATATAAAGTATCAGAAATTAATACCAAGAATTATAGACAGGGGTGTGATAACATTTGAGGTGATAATCAGTGTTGGGTAAGTTACTCTAAAAAAAAAAAAAAGTAATTAATTACTAACTACTAAGTACATCTTCTACAGTGTAATTAGATTACTGTACTAATTACTCTGTCTGAAAAGTAATTGCATTATTTATTACTTATTACTTTCTAGAACACTGATCAACCTCGACCAGATGAAAAATATAAGGATAGACATGAAATTGTTCTTTTAATTCTTTCAAATAAAATATATAAAATCAAATAAATTATTCATGAACTGGCCAAAGAATTTAAGGGGGCTGCATTAAATTAGAAGACATATTTTAACATTAGACGTTAAATTTGGATTTTAAATTCACTATCGTTTTATATAGGATTGTTCTATAGTCTATACTGTATTTAACACAATTACATCAGAAGTAACTAATTAAATTACTGAAAAAATAATTTTTCAATGAAAAAAGTAATTTAATTACAGTAATTAATTACTTAGTAATGCATTACACCCAACCCTGCTGATAAAAAAAAGCAGCTGCAGCTACAAACTTTGAACAACACTGTGCAGTTCCTCTTCCCTCCAGTCGTTTGGCTATTATTAAACATTCAAATGAACATGGCTTTTGATCACAGTTACTATGGAACTGCAGCTACAAAAAAGAAATTTATTCCTGCAACAATGGGCAAAATGTATGTCTTCAGCTACTATACAGCATTTAAACGTACATTTACTGTATGTTCTTGAAAGTTTTCAAAGCGAATTCCAAGAAAGGGCACGTTGCAAAGAGATTATTATCAGAAGGAGTAACTGAGAAAACAAGACAAGTTCTAAATTTGGGCCACAAGTGCCAAGAAGGGCACCCGAGACCGTGATACAAAATGGAACAGCTTTAGCAGTTCACACTAGGGCACAAAAAACAAGACAATTAAGAATTGTTGTCAATGAGAGCAGCTGTAGGGTTAAAATGGAGTAAGGCTGATGCCAAGCACAGTACATATGCAACTTTGTACAGTAAGTGGAAAAAATTTAGGTTAATCTAATGTATATAGTGGTGTCCACAGGTCTGTTTTTAATTTTTGCCATTTTAGATACATTATATTTTCAGCAAACAATTTGAGAACATAATGAACAAGGAAAGAAAAAAGTACAAATCTAAATTTGAAAATTGCTAATAATGTATAAAAAGATAAAAGGTACAGTTTTTATTAAGAGACATAAATTGAAAACTTTAGGAATAACTGCAACACACCTGCTTCATCAAACTTTTGATGTGATAGATGCTTCCACGGCAATAGGCCTCCAGAATAAGTCCAAATCTCAAGCTGACAGAGGGGACGTGCATTTCTGATCTTCAGAGAGAGCAAAACAAAACCAAAATTACACCCGCAGGAATAGAAGGGCACAATAACTGTAGAGTACTACAAAACTGCTGTGAAGCCAGATTGTACCTGAGGTGCCAAAATAAGAAGTGGCCTATCTTCTTGTTGACCAGGGCTCTCTCCAGAAGAAAACTGGTCAAGTCACAATCCAAGTAAGATTCGTACTTCAGCACCTGAACCAGTTGCAAAATGTACTGAAATAACTCATCATCCCTGTTGAGGAAAAACATTTTGTTTTTACATTTAATTACAGATGAGCCATTTTTAACAATATACTACATCTATATCACTTCTGAATAACTAATTAAGGCTGACTCAATATGTGAATGATAATGCAATGAAAATCACTGACAAACTATTTAACTTGTATATGCACATATCTGTGCATAAAACCTGTGTGCGAACGTTTTCACGCAGAAATCATAATTAATCAATAAGTTTGCACTTATGCACTTGACAACAACGAAAATAAATATGTTACTTCCAGAAAACAACACCTCAGATTTTTGGACAAGTATTCATGACAGACATGATCCCACTAGCTCTTGAGAATAGCTCTCCAGAGCAGAGATGAAAGAGAAGGTGTTGATGAGCGAGGTAGTGCTACCCACCGCAGCTTCCTGAGGCAGCGGATGGTGAAGGAACGAACATGAGGGTCAGGGAAACTGTAGTCCAGAAGTTCTAGAGCATGCAGAGCAGGCAGGTCTGGCCATTTCTGCAATAAACAAACCATCTAAAAAAAAACACTGCATGTTAGAAATAAAGCATTTTGGGTGGCATTTGTGTGTAAGCTGTTGCAAAATGAGTAAACCTTAGAAGGCAAATCAAATTAAAACAAAATGTTTTCATATTGGAACAATTAATTTCTGTGACTTTTTTAGTTGTTTATCATTACTCGATCAGGATTTTGAACAATAATTTTATAGAGGTTGCTTTCTCAAAGAGGAATTTTTAGGCGATGAAATATTTTAGAACTAAGCATAACTAGAAAAATACAATTCCATTACGTTTTCAGATTGTATTCATTTCAATGACTTTTCCAGGTCTGGAAATCACAACATTAAGATTCCCTGATAATTCCAAGGAAACCATGGTCATCTTGTAGACCACATATAAACATACAGACTGAAAGGTAAACATGCATTTATGTACTCAAAAGGTAAACGATCTTCATTTGAAATCTTTTTGTATCCCTTATTTCCAACTAAGTTTTTAGTAAACTGATAGAAAGAGAAAAATGAGCCTGAATTATTCAGGATTGCTGCAGCGATTTTAAATCAAATTTAAGACCTGAACAAATACAATTAATACCATGTCCAAACAGAACAAACTTTCACAATCTCAAAATAAATCATAAATTACGGATTTTTTTACTTAAACAGGCTGTGGCACATATTTAACAAGGCCCTAGAGCTTGTAACACTGCTTATCAGCAAAACAGTGTATCTGCAAGTTTAAAATACTCAAAACATGTTTTCCACATATATTAAAATTGTCTTATGCACCAATATATCAAAACAGGTCGACCGATATTGGATTTTGCTAATGCGATAATATTATGCTGAAAGAAATAACAGCAATAACAGATTAATCTGCCTGTTACAAATTTTAATGCTCAATTTCTACCATGTGTGATCTGTGCAAATGACATTAAAATAAATTTTTGAATGTGTTACAATTTTTTCTTAATCTTCCTTCCATGACAGACAGAGGCTACAAGAGTTCAAATTGAATAAAATCCCAGAAGCAGATTATTATGCAACCAAAATACCAATAATAACCAGAAAAGAAAAAAACAACAGGTGAATAATGCAGGACTTTTAACAATAAACAAGCCCAAAATACACGAAGGACTCTTATTTTGAAATGTATGCACTTCAATGCTTTCAGCTGCTCATTCAAACAGATAAGGGAAATAAAATATGCACTTTTACGTTCATCTACAAGGTATTACAATACAACAACTTTAAATAAACATTGTAATAATTAATGAAAAGTAGATCATCAGCGAATGCCTGTCATAAATGTCTGGTATTCACTGATTGTGAAACGCTCTGAAGCCACTGGAACACTGAATCTCGAGTTCCCCACATGATTTTCACTTTGAAACCCGCAGTGCATGCAGACGATACATTTATTAAAGGATTAGTTCACCTAAAAATGAAAATTCTCTCATGAATGACTAACCTTTAAGCCATTCCAGAAGTGTATGTATTTCCTTCTTCAGCAGAACCGAAATGAAGATTTTTATAAGCACATTTCAGCTCTGTATATCCATACTATGAAAGTGAATGGGTGCCATCAAGCTGCTGGCTGTTTGGTGGTCCAAAAGTCATATTTAGGTAGCATAGAAGTAATCCACATGACTCCAGTTGATCAATTAATGTATTCTGAAGCAAATCAATAGGTTTGTGTAAGAAACAAATATATATATATATATATATATATATATATATATATATTTACTTTAAATAGTTCTTCCACCCACCGCTGTATTGCTGTTTGAAATGACCTAACTCTCGCATTTCATTCATTCCACTGTTGTAAACAACGTGTGCGCTTCCAACTTCTCGCGTGAACGCGCCATCACACTTATGTCACGAGACAACTTTGAGATGCATCGACTGCTAGCAGGAAGCATTTTTTTAAAGTTTATAAAGTTTTAATTACTGATTTGTTTCTTACACAAACCTATCGTTTTTCTTCATTAGACATTAATTGATCGACTGGAATCATGTGGATTAAATTTACGCTGCCTAAATATGCCTTTTGGACCGTCAAACAGCCAGCAGCCTCATGGCACCCATTCACTTTCATTGTATGGACATACAGAGCTGAAATGTGCTTATTTAAATCTTAATTTCAGTTCTGCTAAAGAAGAAAAGACATATGCATCTGGGATGTCTTAAAGGTGAGTCAATCATGAGAGAATTTTCATTTTTGGGTGAACTATTCCTAAATTAAATTGTAGCCTTATAAAATATAATAATCATATTAGGGCCATATCGCGATTCTGGTCATTACATCCCGAATTTTCAGACCTCTTTAAATGTTAATTAAGACTTTTGTTAAACCATTTAAGATTTATTAGGACCTTACATTTTTAGAAAACGGAATTTAAGGGGCCTGGGTATCTCAGCAAGTAAAGACGCTGACTTCCACACCCCTCGAATCCAGGGTTTGCTGAGTGACTCCAGCCAGGTCTCCAAAGCAACCAAATTGGCCTGGTTGCTAGGGAGGGTAGAGTCACATGGGGTAACCTCCTCATGGTCACTATAATGTCGTTCGCTCTCGGTGGGGCGCATGGTGAGTTGTGCATGGATGCCGCGGAGAATAGCGTGAAGCCTCCACACGTGCTAGGTCTCCGCGGTAACGTGCTCAACAAGCCACGTGATAAGATGCGCGGATTGAGTCACTACACCACCACGAGGACCTAGAGCGCATTGGGAATTGGGCATTCCAAAAAAAGAAAACGGAATAAGACATTTTAAGAATTTGACCCGCTAAATCCCGGTTAGTGCCTGATATTGATTTATTCTCTAACTAATAAAAACAGTGTTTTGTAGCTTTTAGTCCACACTCATTAGCTTTGAAGCCATCTACATACTAGTTTACCCCTATAAGTTGACAACATTTTTGTCTAGCAAATTACACATTTAAAATTGACCATCTTTCTCTTACAGGAGTTGATGACTCATGTTGCACTACACAGTTTTTTTGTCCAATTAAATTCTCTCTAGAATGAGAATGTCCCTCCCCTTGCAACCAACTAACAAGTAGCAAATGAGGGTTCACAGTCATAACTTAAACTAAAGCCTATTGGTTATTTTTTTTTATTATTTATTTTTTATTTTTTAAAAGGGACGAGCCCTTAAAAACAGGTCAAGCAGTGCTTCATACTACCTGAGCCACATCTTCGTGTTTGTTCCACTTAGTGATGAGCAAGAGTTTGGGCAGACTCTCCGGGTAGCGCTTCCTCACTTCCCCTCTCAGTTTCCAAAGGAGCTCCTTCTCATCCTCAAAGAACTCTGTGTGGTTCTTATTGTCAACTATCTCTTTCAGTTTCAGGTGCTGAAGAGAGAGAAGACAGAAGTATGCCAGAATTTACCAGAGACTAGAGTCTGTAATTTCAGCATCTGCATCTTAAGTGATCTGAATCAATAATTGGAACATGTTCATTGCCTTGGCCAACCACAACTCATAATAGTGCTTTAGAAATCCAGGCCATTTGTTTAGTAAATATTTTGCATTTTTCCCTGCTAACAGACCGATGAATGCAATTCCTTACCTCTTCTTTTGTAGCAATGACCTTTTCACCATTTAGCCCCAGCTCATTTAGCTGAAAACAATAAGATCATAGGGACTGAATTAAGAGCTTACAAATGCAATATAAATTACAATCCATTCTCAAAAAACATATAGCATTTATTGCATTAGACATTACGAGAACTATACAACCATTATGGGGAACCACAAAAAGGCACCTTTTCGATTGGAGGAAAGTACAGGGGGTGTGGTCTGATGTTGGGAAACCGAATCAGGAGACCAGCAGTGCTGTCAATATTTGGATTTTTCTCCACAGTGCCCATAGGATTCAATAGATCACCTTTATCATCTGAAAATTAAGACATTGGCCATTAAAACCAAATTAGAGGTCCCTTAATGTCTGCAATATCAAACATGACTATTCAAAAGAAGGGAACTCAGCCACAACATTCAGAACATACTGTATAATCCTTCCTACAAGGGAGTACTGGAGAATTCCTTAAAATATCTCGCCGACCAAAGGTCATACCAAGAGAAGCAGCTTTAATTAGCAAGTACCTGGAACGGAGGGCCAGGTGGACAGGGAAAATTCACCAGTCTTTAGGCAGTCCTTATAGTCAAACACCATCGTGTTAACCCAGGCCAAAGGGCAATCCTGTGGAAAGAGAGAGCATTTGAAGGTATATTAAAAGGGGCATGACATGCCGCCTTTTATTATTTTAAAATGTTCCTTAAGGTTCACTTATAATATTAGTAACTTTTTTTGCACAAAAAACATATTTGTAAAGCATGATCATTTTCCACCCTCATTCTGACCCTCTGTCAGAAACACTCGGTTTTGGTGCTGCTTCTCCTTTAAGACTTTACAGTAAACGCCCGCTGTTATGATTGGCTCTCTGCTCTTGACTGACCTTCTCTCTCTACTTGCCATCTCACTGCTCACTGCTAATGGGCGGGCCTACGGACATGATTAAAGGTAAACTAGCCTTGATGTGTATTTGTGGAGAAGGTCAGATGCAAATGTCTATCACAATGTGACATTACAATGTGGAGAAAGTAAAGAACGAGTCATTTTGGCAGCTTGGTTTCAACAATTGCTCTTTTTGCAGTGAGGAGGACGTTTTGAGTTCTGAAACTTACAGCATGTTTTTATATTACAATGACCTCTTATATGTCAAAAGATCAAGGAAAATTTTATTACTCAAGTCATGACCCTTTTGACCATATTGACATTACACTTTTTACACAATAGTAATTTTAAGTGAGAGAGTTGGCATCATCACCTAAACCAGGGGTTTCAAACGTTTTGATGCCAAGGACCCCCAAATATGATGATCCACCTGCGAGGGACTCCCTAAAGAAAGCTGTATTTTCAGGTACCGAAATGTGCATAGAGGATTTGAACCAGATTAAATAATTGGCTTAAAATATAAAACATTATCTCTAAAAGATTTGCTTTGCATTTAGTTGACAGCATATTTTTCTGCATTCTAGAGTAATGGTACATGTATGAATATAAAAATGTAAAAAGAATTCAATTGAAATTCAAATGTAGTCTTCAGAAAATAGAATGAAATGGAAATAAAAAAAATAATAAAAAAATATGTCCTTGTTTTACATTTTCTTTTACACCCTTTTTCTATTACATTTTTTGCAGGCCCTGGGGGTACCAGTTTTTAAAAACCCTGATATAAACCACACAGTATATACCAATGTGGATGATTTTTTAAATATACATAATGGTAATGATCTCCACTATAGCCTTAATGCCATTGGTGTGATGCTGTTATTTTTTTGCAACCATTTTTGTAATCATTAAAATAATTGAGAAAGTTTTTTTTTTTTTTTTTTTTAAATACGTGTCCACATAAACATGAAGTTGTTAAGCCAGTAGAATGTTGTGAAATATATTCAAGATAAGACACAGATTCAGACAAACATGGGTTGCCACATATAAAATAACGTTTGCAGTAAATAACTGGCCAGAGTTAACTTTAAAAATGTTTTTAAAAAGATTTACAAATTTCACTTTATGAATGTCAGTTCTAATGTCATCTAAATTGTTATTCTGTATAAATCAAAGTTTAGTCTTAATCATAGATCTGATTCTAGAGAACACAGAAACATTATTTCTAAATTTAAACTCTAAATTCAAAGTCTAAATGTAAATATTTTGTCTAAATCTAGAGCTAAACATTTTTTCAACCTGTTGATGCACAAACTTGAACTTGTGTTACAGGCAGTAAAGACAAAAGCGATAAGATTCACGAGCCAAATGGACACACGCAAGACATTTCAATACAAAGATGGTCAAATATGGGCTTCCGCCTGTATAACATGAGGACAACAGAAAGGGGTGGAGAGACACTTTTTTTTTTTACTTTTTTGTCTCACATCAATGTGTACTTCTCATGTTCACTGAAAGAGAAGTTACACTGAAAGCAGAAGTAGATGCGTTGGCGTTTTTTGCCAAAGCAGCCCACCATACACACACACAAACACGCGCACACACACACACACACAGACACCTGGGAATTACAACACTGCTTCAGTTGACACTGTCTGCACATCACATGACAGTGAGCTACGAAGAGGTATGTTAGGGTAGTTCTGAGTTGACTTCAACTAGCTGCTCTGTCCTAACTTTTAACTTAGTTTACTCGCATTAAGGAGGCAATGGACCACAACATCCTGTTATGAGGGTTTAAATAATAATGCATCATGTTATGTATAAGATCCTAACAATGATGTGTACTTTTCTGAGAAGTGTTAGGTTTAATCAATACATAACTGCTATCTAAACAACTCTAAAATATATTGGGAAACAGCTTTAATACCATTTTACCTGTCTATGAAATTAAGCACAAAAGGAGATGTTAGGTAGAGCATTAGTCTCAGTCACCGTTCACTTTCATTGTATGGAAAAATGATGCAATGAAGGTGAGTAAATGATGACGTAATTTTCATTTTTGTGTGAACTATCCCTTTAAATACACATACTAATTTACAATTAGACATAATTTATTGTCTTGATGCAACATTTGCAATGAATATGTTTAGCATTCATGCATGTCAAACATTGAAGTATAGCATCTGTTCTGAGTCAGGTGTTTCATCTCTTGTCAGATGAACTGAAACATACCGCTCTTTTGTTTTTCTTCTTGGTAGGGCGCTTCTTGGTCTTCTCGATGACACCATAGAGGGCGAAGCAGAGGCGGCTCATACGAGGCAGGTCACTCACGCAGATGTCGAACATTAGTTTCTGGTCCCATACTGGTTCCGAGCAAACACTGACCTCATTACTGGTCACCACCTTGCAAAGGAGTTCACTGCCGTGGAAAAGGCCAGCCTGAACCACCAGCTGAGAGATAACAATAATGATTTCAGTGTATGGAAAATACTTAAATGGTTTAGGAACAAGAACTAGCCCTAGCTAGTTTTTTGGACTTAGTTTGCAGGATTAGGATGGTCTTAGCTTGTGTAAAGTGGGTCTAGCTGGTCTCCCAGCACCCAACTTGCCCAGAAACCCTCTAAAACCAGCCAACAGAACGGACCAGGCTGGAATACCAACTAAGGCCAGCAAACAAGCTTAGGATGGTTTAAGATGGGGTTTTATTTCAGCAGGGAATAAGTGATGCATATTACATTCAGGCAATAAAAACAGATCTGGCTTATAAAAATGAGTTTTATGAGTAAATTTCAGTTTTCTGAAAATGAAAGAATACATGAATGAATGTAGTGAATAAATGAGGAAGTGAATGAGTGTCTGATAGAAAAAGGCATGTAGGGGAGACTAAGGATATTTGTTACATGGGGAAGTTGTTGCAAGAGCTAGTAACTATATCTTGGGAACTATGATGCTTTGATTCAATAGTCTGAATACATAAATTCTACCCTCCAAACCACAATCCAAATATCATAATTTGTAAAAGTACTTTGGCAAACAACTGAACATAAAAAAACCCACACTGGCCTACATTCAGACAAGGGTCAGGGCAGGTTGTCACATTTATATCACATTAAACATGCGGTCACTGTTTAATGGCAGGTTGCCAATGTGACAACTTGGAAATATTCAGTTTGTAAAAACAAACAAACAAAAAACTGACTGACTAACAGAAATCCACTTACAGTGTGAGACTATATATAATGCACATTTGCCACATTCTGTGGCTTCACATTCACACTTTCAGTGTGAGCGCATAACTGTCAATGCTAGTCGAAATGAGTTGCAATTATTTTCTATAGTAATTGACAGCATGCCAAAGATGTTTTTCATCTATTCTTTTAAGAGTAAAGCCAGCGAACACTGCAAAAAAAATTAAAAAATAAAAATCTAATATATTTTTTTTATTATTGTTTTCCAGCAAAAACATAGAAACATCCTTAAGAAAAGCCTTCTTGAGAAGCTAAATTGCCAAAGACATTAAGACTTGTTTTAAGAGGAAAAAAAGATATTTCACTGGAAGACAAAAAACTTATTAAAAGAATATTCTGGGTTCAATACAAGTTAAGCTCAATTAACAGCATGTGTGGCATAATGTTGATTACCACAAAAATAATTTAGACTCATCCCTCCTTATCTTTAGTGAAGCACTTACAATGGAAGTGAATGGGGCTAATTTGTAAACATTAAATTACTCACCATTTCAAAAGTACAGCCACAAGACATAAACAATATGTCTGTTAACATGATTTTAGTGTGATAAAATCACTTATTAACCTTTTCTTAAGGCCAATTTTAAAATGTTCTTACCATGATGATGTAATTTCAACAACCCTAAAACTTTAAAATGACTGTAAAAATGATGATTGAAATTACTTTACAGCTCAAATAATACATGAGTATTAATAGAAGAATTAATGTAAGTGCTTTTACAAAATTATAAGCTTCACATTTCTGCTTTTAAACCCTCCAAAAACTGGCCCCATTCACTTTCGTTGTAAGTGCCTCACTGGAACCTCCATTATTGCTTTGTTTTTTTAAAGAAAGTAGGGACGAGTCGAAAATTATTTTTTGCGGTAGTCAACATAATGCCACAAATGCTGTAGATTGAGCTTAACTTGTATTGAACCTGGAAAACTAAGGAAATGCTGTAAACAAAAACAAAAATCTGATTCTTCACGCTGAAACTGCTAGTTGCAGAGGTCGAAAGCCAGAAACAGTTTGTTTTAAGAACAAATGACAAATTCCAAGGGAAGGTTTTTGCATGATAAAATGCTTTTTCATGCAAACATAGCAATCTAACATTGTCTACCACTGCAATAATTGTTCCTCAGACTAGATTAAGGAACAAATGAAACATCGAACTTGCCTATGTGAGTTTCCCATGACTTTTTAATAGAAACAACCGTCCAATGTCTGTTCACTTCTATGACAAGCAAAAAAAGGAGATGCAAGTGGTGTACACAAGCAACAGTGCTGGCCTTTTCAAAGAATCCAGGCCCAAGAGAGAGAGCCGTAAAGCCAGATAGTCACTCCCCACTTCCTGTTTTGATGTTTCACTTAACCGCTTCTGATGAATTATGGGAAATATGCGGTCAGGGTCACATGACCACAGTGTTCATGATTTCACTCTTCACTGCCTGCCACAGTTGAGACACTAAACAACAGAACTCGCATCTCACTAACGATAAACAAATGCAGATAAACAAACAAGTAAACAAAGAAGTGTGCTTACCTTCATGCCCTCGTCCGCATTCACTCGACTACCCTGTAAAAGGTGTATGTAGAACGGCTCCTGGACACACCACAGCGACAATGTGTTTTGCTGTTGAGAAAATATTTTATGATTTTCGTCTTAACATATGAAACTTAAACATTTTCCCAATTGTTTGTTTATGCCTGTGCATGCTCTCCAGTAACAGAGAAACAAAAGCCAAATTAAAAAAGGGGGAACTTGCAATGTGTGAATCTAATGTTTCAAAGGTAAACCAAGCACAGTACAATTTTTTCATTGTAAAGTGTAGCTGGTACATCAAACAACCACAGGACAAATGTAAATACGTAGAAACATCTAAAGTGACTAGATTTGTACATTTAAATGCTCGGGTAAAAAGTGGGTGGTTGCCATGGAGTTGCTATCCATTTTCTAAGAGAGCAAATAGTGCCCGTCCACTTTTTCAGCCATCTTGGTTCTGGAAATATTTTTTCCATTCAGTTTCCATAGAGATTTCATAAAATCTTTTATAAAACAGTTCTAAGCCATGAACCAAACAAAACAGCTCCGAGGTGAATCACAACATTATTAACTTGAAGCAAGAAACTATTTGAAAATCAGACGAAAAAAGACATAACGAAAAGGTACAAGAGTGCATACTTAACGTATTTATTAAGGGAACGCACTACAGTCCCATGAAGTATTGCAAATGATGCAATCGAAATGATAGACCAATATAAAACGTGATTATGAGTATAGAAAAATCAATTTTTGAAAGGTGCACTCAGTAAGTTTTGTCTTTATGTCATCTTGGACTCACACTGACACCTAGCAGCTTGGATGCAGCATCATTTAAAATCAACAGTTTTCAGTTTCAGATGCCATTGCAGAAATGAAGAATTCACAGTCAGCCATGATTACTTTAATCAATGAGTGAAAGTGTCAATAAGAGGATTGTTACTGAGACTGAGCGAGTAATATTCGGCTGGTCATATGATTCTTACCTGGCAGACCCCGTGTGCAGACCCTCTCCTTGTAGAGTAAAACAGCTTTAATGGGGCCTGGGTAGCTCAGTGGTAAACTACGCTGGCTACCACCCCTGGAGTTCGCTAGTTCGAATCCCAGGGTGTGCTGAGTGACTCCAGCCAGGTCTCCTAAGTAACCAAATTGGCCCGGTTGCTAGGGAGTGTAGAGTCACATGGGGTAAACTCCTCGTGGTCGCTATAACGTGGTTCATTCACAGTGGGGTGCGTGGTGAGTTGAGCGTGGTTGCTGCGGCGGATGGCGTGGAGCCTCCACACACGCTATGTCTCCGTGGCAACATGCTCAACAAGTCACGTGATAAGATGCGTGGGTTGACGGTCTCAGACGCGGAGGCAACTGAGATTCGTCCTCCGCCACCCGGACTACACGACCATGCGGACTTAAAAAGCACACTGGGAATTGGGCATTCCAAATTTGGAGGAAAAAAAAAATAAAATTTTTTTATAAGGTTACTGATATGACTGGAGTCTTCATTTTAATGTGAGTGGTCATGATTTCCTACATATATTACAAAATTATAATTCATGTCTTTAGGAGTTCAACTTTTTTAATGAGGAAAAACTGAGTGCACCTTTAAGTTTATTGCAAAAAATTCAGATATATAAGTGCAAGTGTGTGTAGAGAGATTGACTCGATAATGTCATGGAAGTGAGGGGTCAAAGCTTCACTTGTTTGGCATGCTCTTGATTCACTGATTGGTGGATATTTCCCTACTTGATCATGGGTACATTGGGCAGTGTAGTTCTTCAACATATATTCTGCTATTAAACACAATGTTTAGAAAATAAAGCTGAAATAACGCGAACTGATGGCTTTAACAGAAGCATATACCATTGATTAACAACCTTGGAGCTCATGGTAGGTCTGTGTTTAAAGGTTTATAAGTCATCGTTAAAAATTAATTTGTCTATGGAGAAAATGAATGGGATTTTTATTCCGGAACTAGACTGCTGCACTGTATTTGCCCAGGTTTCTCTGATATGGATCTAGATATGCCTCAGGTCCCTTCTTCAATGTAAGTCTATGGAATTCTTATGCCAGTTTAATCATCCGCTAAGCAAACCTTATAGTCAACATGCCACATGATATTCAAAGCACAAATGATGCGGTATGAGTTACGTACACTAAAGTTTAATACTTTGGGTTAAGGGTTTGTTCATATACCTAACCCTGAATATGAGCAATAGTAATTGTGAAGCTTCCTTTAGCAAGAATGATAATGATACTGGATAAGCAGTTATTTCAGTTGAACGGCCACATTAAATATGTAATCAAAATATATATATATTTTATTTTATTTTTTTCTTGTATCAATTTTTTTTTTTTTTATTGAGCCAGCAGGGACAAGCTTTTATGCTCCATTTTATAAATTCAAAACATTTCAATGAAGGGGTCACAGAGGGCCAAAAAGTCATCATTGTGGGTAAGCGAGTTCACAGAGGTCAAAGTCTACAATGCAAGTTACAAGAGGAATATAAGTAAGTAGATCCCCTGTTAATGATAGATCATGTTCTAGTGTAAAAGTGCTTCTCACCCTTTTCAGAGGCAGTGGAGGCGGTTTGGACAGAGTGCGACTCCTGGACACCTGGTTACTGAGGCCACCCTGTTCCTCCTGGTACTTGATGATGGCTGAATGATGCACCATGGTCAGGTGTGCGGTATGGCCACCGTACAAACATGAAAAAATATACTGTGAGATTTGAAAAGAGAGAATGAAAATAGAGAAAAATTAGGTTGTGCACATGTGGTTAAAACACATTCTTGCTCACAAGAAAGAGGCAGGTTTGAATCCAGCCCACATCGTGCCCCGATCCAATTCTGCTCTCTTCTCCCCACAATTTCCTTTCATCTCTCCACTTTTGCTATTAATAAAATGACAAAAAGCTAAAAAAGAATCCTTAAAGGCGAAGTGCGTAAATTCTGCGCCACTGTACAGAATTGCAAAAATAATGACTAAATACAATGTAAATAGAAATAGAAATGATGATTTCTCTCTGCTGTGGAACACAAAAGGAGATGTTAGGCAGTATGTTAGTCTGTCACCATTCACTTTCAATGCATCTTTTTCACAGAATAAAAGTGAATGGAGCCTAGCATTCTGCCTAAAATTATATTTTGTGTTCCATAGAAGAACAAAAAACGGGTTTGGAACAACATGGTGAGAATAGAAAGATTTAAAAATATATATATTTAACACTGAAAATAAAAAGCTCTAAAAAGTTAGTGAATTTGTCTTTTCTCAAGTTATGATCATTTGTAATAATTTCTTAGACACACAGAGATAGACAGCGAGGAACGAAAATGGTAGCAGCGATACAGATGGTTTTATCAGTTCCTGTTTTCCAAAATATAGGACCAGATCCAGTACTCATGTAGTAATCATCATCAGAGCCTGTTCATTTAGGTAGCTTAATGCAGCTGAAATCATATTATCCTGAATGTAGTTGATGTTTTGAAGGCTGATAGAAGTCTATGACTCATCTCTGCAGGTACTGGCAGTTTCTAAATCAACAACTGCTTGAGAGCCGTAAAGTCCTTTGAAATGTACGATGAATTCAAATCAAGGTGTCTGAAGGGTTTTAAAAACTTTAACTTGCAGCAAAATTTAATAAAAATGTATCTAGCAAACTTTGGGACAGAGTGTTTAAGGAATAGTTCACCCAAAAATGAGAATTCTCTCATAATTTACTCACCCTCATGCCATCCCATATTTATATGACTTTCTTCTGCAGAAAACAAGCAAAAATTTTAAGAATATCTCTGCTCTGTAGGTCCATATAATGCAAGTGAATGGTGACCAAAATTTTGCAGCTCCAGAAAGCATATAAAGTTAGCATAAAAGTAATCCATAAGACTCCAGTGGTTTAATCAAAGTCTTCTGAAAAGATCTAATTGATTTTGGGTGAGAACAGATAAAAATGTAACTCCTTTTTAACTGTACATATTGCCATTGCAGTCTCTAGAGTTGATCATGATTTCAAGCTTGATTACACTTCCTAGAGCTTGACGCATGCACAGAGTGCTAGATAGCGCTAGGAATTGTAATCGATCTTGAAATCATGATCACCAAGGAGACTGCAGATGTCACGATTTATAGTGAAAAAGGTTACATTTACATTTTGGTCTGTTCTTACACAAAACTGATTGGATTGCTTCAGAAGACATGGATTAAACCACTGGAGTCTTATGGTTACCTTTATGTGGCCTTTATGTGCTTTTTGGAGCATCAAACTTTTGGTCACGATTCACTTGCTTAGTATTTACATTTACATTTATTGATTTAGCAGACGCTTTTATCCAAAGCGACTTACAAAATGAGTCCATTGTATGGACGTCAGAGCTGAGATATTCTTCTAAAAATCTTTATTTGTGTTCTGCAGAAGAATGAAAGTCATACACATCTGGAATGGCATGTGGGTGAGTAAATAATGAGAGAATTTTCATTTTTTAGTGAATTATTCCTTTAAAAAAACACGGAGCAGGGGTCAATGAGAGATGGGTTGTGTCTGCACGAATGTGTAAATTCCAATCTAAAAGGGGTGCTTTGAAAAGACTTTGAAACAATTGTGAAGTTGAGATGTTTTCTTCATTTTCATTGACTTACTTTGAACTGGCATAGTGGATATTTTCCATAAATGAACTCCAATCTCCCATTAACTTGCAGGGTGTAATCCTCTGGATTGTCCTGCTTTGCCGATCGGAACACAGTGGATTTCTTTCTCAGGGCGTTCCGTTTGAGAACCACTGGCAAGTCCTGGAGATCTTGCTGTAGAACGAAGGTCTCCTACAGAGAACAGGTAGGTTACACACATTTAGATGCTGTACAGTAGTTAAATTAATATACTTTACATATATCTATTTTAGTATTTGGGTTCCGCAGACCCCCTGGGAGGTGGCCATTTTAAATAGTGAGGAGGATCTGTGGAAAATTCTCATTGAAAAACATGGCATCCAGCAGTCTCTGTTCCAGAAGCATTTTCATATGCATTTTTTAAAATTCTTCAGTTAAGACTTTTTTCAAGATTTATTTTATTCAAAGCTAAAAGTGTTCAATCAGAAGGGGTACAACACTTAATCTTGCGAATGATGAAATCAAACCAGCAATTAAACTACTCTCATGACACCATGAATATAATATATAAATATGAATGCGCAATTGCAAAGTTCACTGGAAGGAGTTGATAACGGAGTGCTGTATGGGAGTGGTTGGTCACTGTTGCCGTGATTCCCATAAGAATGGTAATGGCGAGTTTGCGATTATGATAGGGGTCCTTGGTTCAAAAAAGTTGAATAAACCCTGCTCTAGTTCTACTAAAATGAAGAAGACACCCTCGTAATTACTGATGTAGAGTTTACTCACAATAGTAAAATGAATTACTCATAAAATAATTGTTTTTCCCTTGTAACTGCAATGGTTAAAAAGTTTGGCCCTTTGATCCATGTCATGCATTTTGAAAACAAGTGTTGCTGGAGGGTTTCAGACTTTCTGTCTCAAAACATGGTTTAAGCTCATATGAGTGGGTGGGGGATTGACAAGCAACACAACACAGAAATACTATGAAAGGCCTCTGGAAAATTGGGTCGTGAGACCCAAGTGTGCCTGCAGATGCTGCTTAGTGACATCATCACTGTGTCAAATATCTCCTGACTGTTACGATTTGTGTTTTCAAAGGCAGAAAATATGTCAGTCTAAAATTAGACTTTTGCATGTGTGCAGTGCAGGTTAAACCTTCAACTGCAAGATAACTAGATAAAATGCTCATTTAACATGGTCAGCACGAACAGAAAGTAGATATTGAATTATAGTGAAGTAATGAATTCTCAGAAGGTGAAATTGTACTGTAAAAGCTATGGAATTACAGTGCTTGCAAGGCAACACTGTATTGATATTCCTAAAACATTCTAGTTAGGGATTTCTCTAAACCCCTAAACCCAAAGTATGAAAATTCAATTATGCAATTAATTCAGCCCGAACTACTTAACATACAGACTCCATTCAAACTTTGCAGATTAAATTAGATAACTGTAGACAAATGGATTTGTAAACACTACTGCGAAATGTAAAAGTGAAGTTTGACTTAAGTCCATTGACTTAAACCGACAGAATGTTTGCCATTCAAAGTTTAACCGACAGCAGTGACATCATCGTAATATTTGCATACCGAATTATGACTATTTGTATACTGAATTGCGATTAGTCTCCTTTATTGCAATTACTTAACCATCTATAGCCACCTTTACACTGCAAAGACGGTGTGTGGTAATTCTTGCTCTCAGCCGACAAAAAACAAGACAAGTGCTATGAGTGTCATGACAATGGCTAAACAGCTCTGATGCAACATTTCATTTACATAGAACCAAAGCCCAAATCCTAAGCTTTATCTAAAACTTTTAACACTATTTTTTTGCTGCCTTGCAAGCACTGATTTTTCCTCCATGAAATGCAAATTGAGTTTATTAGGAAACAATATAAAATATGAATCACCTCACTGCCCTCAAACTTCACATTGACAAAGATCTTCTTCATACTGCGTGATTTCCCAGAATTTGCCACTATAGGGCATGGCTCCAAGTCACAAGGGAAGTTATACTCCATCCACTGATACCATGGCAACACTTGACGCTCCTGAGCACGCTCTTCACATAATGTTCGCATTTTGGTTCGGAATTCATTCACTTCGTGGTTCTTCTGAGAGTCAAATTCATGATGACCTGTAGAGACAAGGTTTTCAGGCATTTAGAACAAAGAGAGGATGATAAAATTGTGGTGTAAACTAGTGGTCAACCAATATGGGTATTTTAATGGCCGATGCAGCTAGTTAGCATATGACTGATATTGAATTTACTGTATATACATATATACACAGTACTGTGCAAAAGTCTTAAGCACATTAGGTGTTTCACAAAACATTTGTCTTAAGATGGTTATTTATATCTTTAGCTTTAGTGTGTCAATAGGAAATATAAATTTTAGACTCCCAAACATTGCTTTTGCAAATAGAATAGAATAGAACAGTGGTTCTCAATACTGTTCCTTGAGCACCCCCAACACTATACATTTTGGATATCTCCCAAATCAAACACATCTGATTCAAATCATCAGTTTGTTAGTGGAGACCCCAAGACCCTGGGTGTTTCTCAATTCTAAGAACAAAGAATGGAGACAAGTCTTGCCAAGCTACCTTGGAAGAACGAACTTGGAAGGACAGGAGGACATAGAATGCATCTATTGCGAGCTTTGAGATGTGCTGTGATCTTCCTGTTGCACAATTAACCGTCACAGCACATTTGAATCTAGTGAGAGAACTACTGGCATTATCACACCAGTGAGGTTTTGCATGACTAGTGACACGTTAAACGAATAAAGTCTGTAAATACTCATTTTCTCCATGTTTTTTACTGTATTAAAATTATGCCCCAAAAAATAAAATGTTAACGGAGTATAACGACTCTCAAGCCGTCAGACTTTCGTGAGCTTACAGCGGGAAACTCTTAAGGAAAAAACAAATCAAAACGTCATCCTTCCTCTGCCATCATAGTACCGAGTTCTTGCTCACAAGTCACCATCCGATGCATCCTCGATTTCAAGGACACATCCATGTAATTTCCTGCATTCTCAGTACTTGCGTTCTTGAGGATTGGAATCAAACTTCGGCATGTGGATAATGACGTAGAATGAGTCCACGAGAACGTAAGAACACAAAAGAACGCACATTGAGAAACAGTCTTTAATTGGGTGTGTCAGAAATGGGAGATATACAAATGTGCAGTATTGGGGGTGGGGGGGGATCCAGGAACAGGGTTGAGAACCACTGGAATAGAAGAACAGGGAGCCCCTCAACAAATGGCATGGCGCCCACAGAGCCCTCGACTTAGCATCGAGTCAGTCTGGGATTACATGAAGAGACAGAAGTAATTGAGACAGCCTAAATAGATAGAAGAACTGTGGCAAATTCTCCAATAAGCTTGGAACATCTTATCTGCCAACATCCAAGAAAAACTCAGTCTAGTTTTACCTAGGAGAATTGGCACTGTTTTGAAGGCAAAGGTGGTCACACCGAATATTGATTTAGCTTTTTTATGTTTACTGGACTTTGTATGACATTAATTGATAAATGAAAACTATTTATGGAATTGTTTTTGAAATAAATCCTCACTATGCAGCATTTTTCATAAGTGCCTACAATTTTTGCACAGTACTACAGTGTATATAATTTATTATGCCAAATAAAATTACTTAACTGTGTACAATAAGTGAAATTTCAACATTTATTGCACACAATATTTACCAGTACTTAAAATGTAAAAAAAAACACAAAAAAAAAAAAAAAAAAACAAACTGTTGAAAACAGAAAAAATGCATTATCCACAGATATGGCTGACACTATATTTTGGAACTGGTGGCAGGCAAAATTACAGCCTCTATTAATCAGCCAGTCAGGCACCGCTGTCAAAAATGGCCAAATATCGGTCTATAAAATGGCCTGTCCGATATCTTGTGTTTATGCTAAATTTTTAATTACAAAATAAAACAAATACAAAAGCTATCATACATTCACTAAAAAGAGGGGACTCACTATGAAAAGGGCATCTACCTTTATTTTAAATGGATAAATCTAAACCTCATGTTATCCTCAGTCATCATTCACTTTCATTGCATCTTTTTTTCCACATTATGAAAGCGAATTGTGACTGAGGCTACCATTCTGCCTAACATTTCCTTTTGTGTTTCACAAGAAAGTCATAAGGGTTTGGAACAACATGACGGTGAATAAATTATGAAAGAATTTAAATATTTGTTTGAACTATCCCTTTAACCTCATGCCTGCACCACTTGTTTCAATAAACACAAATTCTTCTTATTTGTTGAACAGCTGCCAAAACTACATCATTCTGCTGCAGTGGTAAGTGCACTCCCATTGTGAGCTGGCCGTATAGCTTCTGAGATAAGCTGTAGACATATAGACCTGCAGTATGAAACAGACCTTTCCCTACGAGCAGACTGATCTGGGTGTTGATAAGCTTCTCAACTCTGTCTCCTTCTCGAGCCACAAGCCTGAGAATTGGCATGAAGGGCCGAACATCACACAGACGACGCTGCTCATCTTCCAGCTCCTCCCGTTCGGCGGTCATATTAATGCAGGTGAAGACGTAGGCATCTGGGTCACTCAGGGCACTGAAGAGAGGCTCGCTTTTGGCATTCTTCCACACCAACTAAGACACATGCCACGAATAAGGGTTAAAATGTGTTGCAATGGTTTTAACAGCTGTTTCATTTATATTATTTAAACAATTTCTCTATCTTTGTTGTTCAATTTTTTGTCCGTAATGTATTGTATTATTGTGTGCAAATGTATCTATTTAAAGAATGGGCAATTTACATGAAATGCTTGAGGAAATCTATAATGATTTTAAACCAGGTTTCATGATCTTATATTAATTGAGAAAACACATTAAATATTTGTACTTTTAAAAATTAATTTGTCACACAGCAGGATCATTTAAAGGGTTAATTCACCCCAAAATGAAAATTCTCTCATCATTTATTCACCCTCATGCCATCCCAGATGTTTATGACTTTCCTTCCACTGCAGAACATAAATGAAATTTGTTAGAAGAATATCACAGCTCTGTTGGTCCTTACAATGCAAGTGAATGGTGACCAGACCTTTGAAGCTCCAAAAATCACATAAAGGCAACATAAAAGTAATCCATACTTCTCCAATGGTTAAATCCATGTCTTCAGATGCAATATGATAGATGTGGGTGAGAAACAGATTGATATTTAAGTCCTTTTGTACTATAAATCTCTCCTTTCACATTTTGAAAGTGATAGTGCAGATTTACAGTAAAATAAAGGACTTAAATATTGGTCTGTTATTCACCTACACATATATTTCTTCTGAAGACATGGATTTAACCTTTGGAGAAGTATGGATTAATTTTATGCTGCCTTTACATCATTTTTTGGAGCTTAAAATGTCTGGTCACCATTCACTTGCATTGTAAGGTCCAACAGAGCTGAGATATTCCTCTAAAAATCTTTCTAAAAATCTTCTCAAATCTGGGATGGCATGAGGGTGAGTAAATGAGAAACATTTCATTTTTGGGTGAACGATCCCTTTAAATAAATTAGTAAAAGAAAAAAAAATTGATAAAAAGTGGAAAAACTTCAAAGAAACTGTGACAAGTCACAGCCCCTAAAATATACAATTTCCCAAATATATTCATATAAATTTAGTCTAAAATGTCTATGTCCATGTTATTTGTCAATTACCCGAGTTCAATTAAAAAACAATAGTCTATTACTACCATATTAAGCTTTTTCTGCACACAAGCCTCTAAATACCATAACTGATGTTTACAGGCGATCATGGGGGGCTCCTCACCTTCTTGATGGTACTAATGGTGTCACTGCATGCGACGGGAAAGCTAAGGTAGATCCCCGTGGGGAGGAGGAACTCCATGTTGACCTGTTGCCGACCCTCCCTCTCCCACACATCCTGCATGCCGTAGACCCCCGGCGGCATGGTGCA
The DNA here is from genome assembly GCF_019703515.2 of Myxocyprinus asiaticus. Lineage (NCBI taxonomy): Eukaryota > Metazoa > Chordata > Actinopteri > Cypriniformes > Catostomidae > Myxocyprinus > Myxocyprinus asiaticus. The sequence continues at coordinate 17,097,963 of NC_059372.1, read as the reverse complement.
GGACACTCATCTACAGCCGATCCCACTGCTATACACACACAGACACTTTAACACAAGTGATACAACACTGAATACACATTAAATGTTTACAAGCTCTACAACCCATTGAACCAATTACACAGAGACAGAGAGTGACCTCAAAGAGAGAATATAGCACACCCTACATAATAAGACATTATAAAGATATAGACATTGTGCTTGTGTAGAATAATATTTAATTTATACTAGGTTGATCACTTTACCATGGTTTGTAAACCAGCTGCTTTATTCAAAGCAGCATTTCATACTAGATGATACACTAAATAAACAGTATTTGCTAAATCTCTTGTAAGGTAGAGAGCTCATTTAATTGCACACATTTGTTTATTTGGTCACTACATTACAACAGTAATAATTTACATTACCAAAGACAAAACGACAACTTCACATGCATTTAATAAACAGTATTAACATGCATGAGTTCATAGGTTAATTTCCCAAATGGGATAGCCTATAGTTTATTATATTATATTATATTATTCAATTCATATATGCATGTGGCACATACTGCAGCTCTGTGATGAATTGTCGTAGTGTCTAGGGTTACAAAGCCGGCTGGAGGGCCAGTATCCGAGAAACGTGGCGCACATCATCTCTCATCACCATGACAATTTCATAGCGCAGATGGTTATATTACTAGATTTTGAACTATGAGTCTGTCGATTATATATATATGGCTTAGGAAGGAACAAAAATATATCATATTTATGATGCATTTTAAAATGGCAGGTGTTAACCGGTATGTTTGTGCGTGAGCCATTATGAATAAGCCATTGCACATGTAATATTGCAGCAACGGGGAACGCGAGACAAAATGTGACAATGTGACAGTTTGAACTTGCCTTCAAAGCCTCACCAGTTGTTCATTTCTCCATCATCTTCAGAATCAGCGATGCTCCAGTCACTTTGACATTGAAAATTGAGATCTTCCTGACGCGTGTAATTCTGAGGACAGATCTAGAAGCCAGTATTTGAACGGTCTGATTATTTCGGAACGAAATGCCAGCTGAAGTGTTGATAATCGTTTAATGATTGGAGGTGGTGAAGTAGCTGTCTGCACTGCGCGTTGTGCACCGTGCGTTCCTAACTCGTAGGGATCATCAACATAGTGTCTGTCTTTCTTCCTCTTTCTCTCGCACTCTCTTCCTTCCTTCCTTTCTCTCTCTCTCTCTCTCTCTCTCTCTCTCTCTCTCTCTCTCTCTCTCTCTCTCTCCTCTTGTTATGTACAACAATACCAATAATCAATAATCTCTGCCTTTAATAGAAATCTTTCGTACAAAGGAAAGGGGTTCCACTGTGGTTGAGAGACAACGTTTTCTGCATTGTTGCTATATGTAAAATATACACAATTCTCGGCCTCAAATTATTTTTTTTCTACATGACATTTGGATACTTTTGAGTGAAATCTCATGCATTGGTGCATTTGTAATAAAGGTTTGCATTTTTAGAACGCTTGCAAACATTAGCAACGGTCCCTGACTGTGCCTCAGCAACGACTGGCTTCCTCATTTTGGGTGTTTTCACGCTTGTCACAAGCGTGCGTTTATTTGAGATCTGACTGCTGTAACTGCAATGTTGTGATAATTTAATTATATTATTCTTATGCTTTTTATGGGTAATTATTTGTGTAAGGTTTCAGATTTGATTCTCGATAATAAAGTCAGTTATTGTTTTAGTATTATATATTATTTTCTTTAAATTGTCTTGGCATTTATGTGCTGTTCAATGCTGGGCATATTTTAGCAGAAGGAGTTCTCGCGCTGAAAAAAGCTAGAACGCAGGTGTCTCGAGACGTTCTTTTTTTTTTTTTTTTTTTTTCACACGGCGTGTAAACATTACGAGAAACACTGAAAAAAACAGCGAGACGCGACGCAAAGATGTCCGTAATGCGCATGTTTAGATACAATATATATATATATATATATATATATATATATATATATATATATATATATATATATATATATATATATATACAAAAATGTATTTATTTATTTATTTATTTATATTTGGGAAAAGAGCAAAAATTTGTTCGATGTGAACAACTTCTTATTCGACCCCAGTTACCACGTGATATAAGAAGTGTAAATGCTTTACTTTTACGCGACGAATTATGGAGCCAAATATTTCCTCGTTTTCAAACAAAAACTGAACAGACGTGTCTTCCTCTGAGAGACTGAAGGAAGCTCTAATTCTGGAGGCCACTGCAAGCGAATTACGATTATAGTTCCATGGGGAACACACTTCCGTCACTCAGGAAAAAAAGCCTGTCTGCCTTCAAAAGATGGCTGGCAAAAGGTATTACTTTGTTGCTAACACACACACACACACACACACACACACACACACACACACACACACACAATTACTTGCATTAAATAAAAATGATAGATGGTGCCCTTTCAGCCTAATTTCTGGATCCCTTATCAAAACACTGCTATTGAATATAAGATCTATAACTGCATGGATTTAAAGGGATAGTTCACCCAAAAATGAAAATTCTCTCATCATTTACTCACCTTAATGCCATCCCATATGTGTGACTTTCTTCTGCTAAACACAAATGAAGACAGCTCTGAATGTCCATACAATGCAAGTGAATGGTGTTTCTCACCCAAACCTATTATATCACTTCTGAAGATATGGACTTAACCACTGGAGTCGCATGGGTTACTTTTATGCTGCTTTTATATGCTTTTTGGACCTTCAAAGTTCTAGCCACCATTCACTTGCATTGTATGGACCAACAGAGCTGAGATATTCCTCTAAAAATCTTTGTTTGTGTTCAGCAGAAGAAAGAAAGTCATACACATCTTGTATGACATGAGGGTGAGTCGATAATGAAAGAATTTTCATTTTTGGGTGAACTATTCCTTTAAACACATATTGTTTTCTCCTCTGCACACACATTCATAGGTCCTCTTTTCAGTCATCTAAAAGCAGACTGTTGTGAACCTGTGATGATAACAGGCTTCTAAAATGCACGCCACGATTGAACACGCTCACAGCTTGTGAAAACAGGAAGTGTATGTGCAGAACAGAAACTCAGAGTCAAATAAAGCCAAAGACCCCTGTGCCTGCAACCACCCACCTTTACCCTCCTACCAACTAGTCACTGCAGGGCAAAGTGCACCAGTCTGCCAGACAGTCGATCACCGCAGGGAAGTTACTGGAGGTGACGGGAAAAACCAAACACATGCAATGTCATTATGGCCCCTGAACTAATCAAATATAGCTGTAGAAAGGGGCTTCAGATGCCATTAAATGGAAATTATGGAAGGACATACAACCCTGCTTCTAAGATAATGGTCCAACAGTTTTGTTGCACAGAGATTAGACGGCAGGGCTACTCAAATTAGTACACTAAATCCATAATGTACATTTTAAAAGGTTAGGGTTAGATCGTCATTTTATGCTTTTTCCCTGTATGACTAGGCCTATGAGTCCAGATTTGTAACCTCAGACTGTACACATACATATAGGTCAAATAGCTTTCACCACATCAAAACTGAACTGATGATTTGACCTCATGATTAATCCATGACCAAAAAACAGATCTAGACCTGAACTGATTCATGATCATCTTTGTAGATAAATTCATTTTCTGTTCTTTTATTCTGAATATTTCAGTGTTGTGGCAGTGTAGTGGTTAAATATGTGGGCTGGTACATTTCTACATTCAGTTGAATGCCCTCAATTTCCCTTGTGCTCACTTAACCCCAGATTGCTCCATGAGAACTGTAGTAAGCAGGGTTGGGTGCCATTCAAAATGGATTAAAATTCAAATTAGTAAGTGTAGTTTTAGTAATACATTTTATTTTTCAGTATGAATTACCCATAAACAAGTATGTATCATACACACAACTTATGGGTACTTTCGGAAACATTCGATTATATTAATAATGAATGTGTGAAATGCATACATTTATTTTATATATATATATATATATATATATATATATATATATATATATATATATATATATATATATATATATATATACAATTTATTTTATGGACCATGAATTACACTTAATTTCCCAGACTGCTCTAATTCACCATAAATGGGTAAAGTATTATGTATAAATGAAAAGTATTTTGACAGTACAAATCTTAGTTTGTGGAGAGTAAATGTCTGATTAGTTGGCAAAAACAAACAAACATGTATTCTAAATATCAGGGAATAAATATTGAAAATTAGACCAAATTAATTATGTATTACACAAGAAGTTGACATACTTTCATTAGCTATACCTTTTTCTTTTACACTTTTTACTTAACTCTCCTTGCTCTGCTCTTAACTGTACTTACACTGTATTTTTCTTTATGTTTTGTCCCCAAACAGTTGGACTATTAAAATTCCTCTATTGTGTTACTGTTAAATTTCTTTGAATTGCAATTCAGTCATTCCACTTCAGATTCCATTTCAGCTCATTTCAACTCATGAAAGAGAACCAAATTTAAATTCAGAATTTTGCCAAACCTTGGTACTACTATAAGTTTAATTCAAATTTTTTAATAGAATCCATCTACTATACAACATATAACGAAATTACACACATTTAGTCTAGCTCCAACTATACTTTTAAAATGTAGCTATTAAAAAATAGCTGTTAAACAGACTTTCCTCACCATGGCAACAGAATCAGAGACTTGTCTATCCTTGGGATTCTGGCACCCTGTCTTTCTTTACAATTGATCTCTTATTTATTCAACCAGCAACTTGTATTTGAATCTGAACTGTCATAAAATGATGACATTTTTTTTTTCTTCTCAAAGGCACTTTAGGTCAGTTACTGGTTTAAAGTAATAGTTAATCCAAAAATGAAAATTCTATCATAAATGAATGTTTGAACTTACCCTCATGCCATCCCAAATATATGACTTTCTTTTTTCTGCTGAACACAAACAAAGATTTTTTAGAAGAATATCTCCATACAAAGTGAATGGGGTCCAAAACGTTGAAGCTCCAAAAAGCACATAAATGCAGCATGAAAGTAACCCATAAGACTCCAGTGGATTTATCAATGTCTTCTGAAGCGATCGTATCGATTTTGGGTGAGAACAAACCAAAATGTAACTCAGTTTTCACTATCAATCTTGACATCAGCAGTCTCCTTGGCGATCATGATTTCAAGCTTGATTACACTTCCTAGCACCATCTAGCGCTCTGCGCATGCGTCAAGCACTAGGAAACGAGCTTGAAATCATGACGTGAGAATGCAATGGCAAGATGTACAGTAAAAAGGGAGTTACATTTTGGTCTGTTTGGATCGCTTACTGGAGTCATATGGATTACCTTAATGCGACCTTTATGTTAGTCATACACATCTGGGATGGCATGAGGGTAAGTAAATTTAAATGTGAGTAAATGTTGAGAGAATTTTAATTTTTGGGTGAACTTTTTCTTTAAGCTGTAGTCTGAGTCTTACTTATTAAATTACAAACCCAAATTGGGATCAGTGACCAGATTAGATCAGTATAAACACATGGAACAGACACAATAATCAGTCATCTCATGTCATCCAGTGTCTGGTGCTTTTTTCATAAACATGCTATAGCAAATGGATTCATAAAAACTCAAGGGGAGAGTATCCTCCATTTATCAATAGAATGTAAATTTCGTCTTTTTTTAAATAGTAAAATATACTATAGTTTAAAATTAACAGTTTTAAATATATTTAAACGTAAATATATCAATAGATAAATATTTATCAGTTATTAGGGGAAATTATACAGTATAGAACAGCAAATGTATTACAATTCCAGAAGAGGGCGCCATTAAGCTACAAAGAGAATTATGGAGTTTATACTAACCGTGGTCTTATGTTCTGAATTCATAGTTTGGTCAATTTTGATTAATGAAATATGTGCATAGCACTTATACAGATTTTAGAATTAAAAAAATAATTGAATAATTCTTGTGATTCTCAGTGTATTTTGTGATATTTTCAAATAAAAACTAGGCAAGTTAGGACCATTAATCTGCTGTTGTGCTACAAGCAAATTATTTTCTTTTTTATTCCCTTTGCGACAATAAAGAACTTTTCATTCATAACATTATCAGATGAAATTTAGGCCTAATTAATAACTGAAAAATTATTTCTCCAATAAATGATAGAGTCTTTTATCAAGAGAAAAGCCCGAACAAGTTTACATATAAAATATTTTCCAAACGAATACAGACAATAAACATGTCTATTAAATATAAAAACGTGTCTTCAAAGAAAACACACCTCTGAATGGATAAAGAACTCTTGTAAAGCAGTTGTGCAAAGAGTTTAAAAACTGTCCACCTCATCTGTCCTAAGCAATAACATTTCTACACAGTAAAATTGCTATCAAAATGTTAATAACTTCAGTCCACTATAACTCAACATATGGCAAAATAAATATGCTTAACTTGCTTGATGCTTTCTTTAAACATTTGCTGAATTTAATGAGGGAGAAAAACAGTTTCAAGTTTCAACTTAACTATTAATTAACATAGGAAAAGAATGCCATTTATTAAGATCCAACTGTGAACCCATTACTTTCAAAGTAGCCTACTAATTATTAAACTAATGTAGAATTGTTGTTTGCAACCATGTAAAAATAAAGACATTATTTTACTCAAAATAATAACGAATTCAACAAATGTTGTTTTTCTTATCCGGTTAGACAATACTTTCATTACCTTTTTTGTACCTACTTTACTTTTAGTAGCCTATCCAACTCTCCAAACTGAGAAACATTATTTCCGACCACTGAACACTTTTAATATTTTCAGGGATTAACATCAAGAAACACTGGGGGGGAAAAATAACAAATAGGGATCCGCATAGTCTGTAATATCCAGTTCTCTCAGGTCATACATCATTCGAATGTATGATGCACCAGTTCAGGGTGGCTGCTGTGATGCTGCGGATAGCTGCAGGTGGAGATGGAGCTTCCGCCCGGACTCACCGGCGGCGTCATCCCGCTGTACGTGCGCGCGCTCAGAGGCACCAGAGCGTTCGGATGTCGCTGATACGCCCTGTAGGACGGGAGGAGGTGAGGATGACCGTGATAGTAACTCACGGGAGAGTTGGCGAAATCGTTTGGAGACAGAGGACGCGCGTTGCCGAGCATGGGCTGCAGGTGCTGGAAGTTGGCAAGCTGCGATGGAGAGCTGGGTTGGTGTTGACTCCAGGCGGTGGTGGCGGTGTTGACGAACGGGGTTTGCCAGTAAACGGGCTCCTGTTGCAGGCAATATGAGTCTGTCAAATTAAACCCCGAAGGTAAATACGTTAAGGTAGGTGGTCTGTAGGGTCTCTTGACGCGCCGCCTGCGCCTGTAATTCCCCTTCTCGAACATATTCTCGAACGCAGTATCCAGCGTCCAGTAGTTCCCTTTCCCCTCCCCGCCGCTGTCCCGGGGCACTTTCACGAAGCACTCGTTCAGGCTCAGGTTGTGTCTGATGCTGTTCTGCCACCCCTTTTTGTTCTTCTCGTAATACGGAAACTTGGAAACAATGAAGCTGTAGATGTCATTCAGAGTCAGTTTCTTGTCCTCGCTCTCTCTGATGGCCATGGCAATGAGAGCCACGTATGAATAAGGCGGCTTTTCAGATGCAGGAGGTCCAGGTGCTTTGGCAACTCCATCATCCCTTGTGGAACTGTCGTCCGCGGTAGTCGACACGGGGTCGTGGGAGTTCGACTTGAGTTTGTGTCCAAATGTCTCCTCACCGTTCTCCATGATCGCCGTTGCCAAAGTGCACTTGAGATGGATGAATTGGGGAGATCAAGTTTATTCTGCACTGCGCAGAAGCCAAACTGAGATTGCCCAGGTGTTCATCAGGTTTGCTTTAGTCTCCACCTACTTTTCCTGCCTCCGGTCTCTTTTTCCCACAGGTCGCCTTCAGGTCAAAAGTTCGCACATTTAACATGAAAGAGGGTCGCAGACATATTTCGGCTGCTTGTTAAAAATGTTACAGTAAACATCTGTTTGATGTTCTCTGGTATTAGACAACATTTGGTAGGCTTGATATAGAGAAAAGACTACTTCAGTGAAATCAAAAGAATTTGAGTTTTTGTTTGGAACATTTTCTTCTTTCTTACCAATTGTACAGTTTCAAATTGCAGCCTCCAAACTAACAAAAAAAAAAAAAATTTGAGGTTTACTCTCATTCCGATTTTGCAAAATCTTTAATAGCTCGTGTTTATGTGCAATGCGCAAATTAGAACATTTGTTGACTGTTCAGGTCTCAAGAACAAAGAAAAATAAGTTTGTAAACTTTTTATCCCTCTGCACAGCTGTGCCATTTTTCAAAAGTGTTCCCACCTCTGGTCTGTCCAATCACAGATCTGAATAGCAACATCAGAGGCGCTACCGCGTAAGGTCAAATGAGCATGTCTGTAAACAGAATTATGTTGTTTTTACATTAAAACGAAATATTTCTGTAGCACCTCTTTGTTGCTTTAAATACTGATGTTGTATCAGGAGCAGGCATCAACAAATTAAAGGAATATTCCGGGTTCAATACAAGTTAAGCTCAATCGAAAGCATTTGTGGCATAATGTTGAGTACCACAAAAATGAGTTTCGACTCGTCTGTCCTTTTCTTAAAAAAAAAAAAAAAAAAAAAAAAAACGCGAAAATCTGAGTTTCAGTGAGGCATTTACCATTGAAGTGAATGGGGTCAATTGGTCAATTTTTGAAGGGTTTAAAGGCAGAAATGTGAAGTTTATAATTTTATAAAAGCACTTACATTAATTCTTCTGTTAAAACTCATGTATTATTTGAGCTGTAAATGTTGTTTAAATCATCATTTTTTACAGTCGTTTAAGGGTTTGTTGACATTACATCGTCATGGTAATGAAGATGTCAAATTGGCTCCAACTTTACACAGAAAAGGCTAGTAAGTGATATTATCACACTAAAATCATTTTTACATACATTTCCTTTATGTCTTGTGGTTATACTTTTGAAACAGTGAGTTTTATAATCTTCAAAAATTGGCCCCCATTCACTACCATTATGTGCCTCACTGGAACCAAGATTTTTGCTTTTTTAAAAGAAAAGGAAGGGCAAGTCGAAACAAATGTTTGTGGTACTCAACATTATGCCACAAATGCTGTCGATTGAGATTAACTTGTATTGAACCAGGAATATTCCTTTAAGGGCTGTTCTTGCGCTAAAAAAAAAGAAAGAAGAAAAAAAAACCCAGCTAGACGCAACGCAACGAATAGAGCGGGATGCAGGTGTCTCGAGACGCGTTTTTAAAAGTTGACATTCTTTTTAACAAGACAGGACGTCTAAAAAACGCGGCGCTCCTGCGCGAGAAGCTGAGAAATCAGGAAAGAACGAAACGCGACGGTCAAAGACGTCCGTCTAGCCTAAATCGCTGTAGAAAAAACAAAACAATTGAAAAACAGACAGAAAAACGCGTTCAGTGTGAACGGCCCTATAAATGTAGCCCTATTGGCACAAATGATAGTTACCCATACACTTAAATCTATAACTTTATATATGTTGAGGTATGACTAGTTTTTCACATAATTGCTCTGACAGATCCGCTCCTTTGCACACTAGTGTAACAATTGTAGTTTTGAGAATTCAGCTAATTCACTACTACGGTAGATCTAGATCTAATATTTGACCACAAGTAACATACTCTCTGCATGAATGTATCCTAAGGTAATATAAAACATTCTTACAGCAAGGAGCATTTGATCACTTACTCTGATCATTTTAACATGAGAGAAGAGAACAGAGATTATTATCAATGACTCTCAGGCGACAGACTGTCTACACTGAACCAGTGATCCAGAAAGATAAACTTTTGGAACTCTGGAATACTTTTCATAGTTCACTTTCAGTTTCAATGATGTGTTACACATTTAAAAAAAAATTACAAATATTAGTGTTCTTTATAAATGCTACTTATGTAGAACCTGTCAGGCAATTAACAGATTAATTTAAAAAGGCAACCTGCATGAACAGGAGAATGTTTCCAAGCACATAGCAATATAATAACTTCAACAAACAATTTTTCCACAATGACAGTTATAAAGATGTGTAAAGCCATTCATAACCATCTTTTCACCAAGCAAGCAACCAAAATTTTCAACAAATATATTTCAAGAATTTTTGAATTCAAGTTATCTACTTTTCTTCCAGTTACTTCATGTGAAAAGTACAGATAAATTGTCAGCAATGTTAAATGGATATATTAATATATCACATTAAGATGGCACATTTAATGTACACAGTTCTGTCATGGTATTTCATTGACATTAACAATACATGATCTTTTACCTTGAAACACTATAGAAACACTACATAGTTTAGTTTAACAAATGAAAAAGACACAAAAAAAGAAACGATTTAAATAAGATGGTTGCAACATCAATACACTCAGCTTAGAGTTTAAATGATAATTTTTGCATGTAATATTTCATTGAAACAGTGTATTTCAGTGTAGGTTTGATTTATGCCACACAGAAGACACCAAAACATCATATAACTATTACAATGAAGATTTATTTCAATCTGGTAATTGAAACGCCATAATTTGTTTTACAAAACATCAATGTTATCCTATTTTATATCATAATACAAAGCCTGAGTCAGTAATAAAATAGGAATCTGCTCTATGGATATTTTTTTAATCAATATGTTTTTCAGTGTCATGGTTGTTGACATTAGTAGATCAGCACAAATATACTGCAATTTATAATCTCAAATCATTTTGAGAAAATGGCATTATCCTTTGAGGAAGCAGGACATACAAAAATACTCTGTGTACACCAGTATCTGGCAAAGAACAGCCAGATGTACGTTTAATAAAGATATACCATGTGCCCAACAAACATCATTCTATTAAATAAACATGGCATGCTCATTCATTCTCATACACATCCAGTGTTTAAAAGTACAAATGATGATTGAACATGCACAAAAAACATGTTTTACAAAGCTCACACTGTACTTCGCTGCATAAATAGAGAATCTCTGTATTTGTGAATTTTACAGAACTTAAGAGAACAAGGTCGTCTCATTACATGACCAGGCACAAAGCCAGTAAGCAGCCTTTGTATCTCAGAAACTGTACAGCAGCAAAACATTTTTGAAATCATCACACAAGATCAATGTTCCCCATGTATTTCCTGTTAAAGAACCCAGATTTACAAAGTACACAGGGGACAAAGATCAGCATACATCACAGATGAGTTTGACCTCTGTTGTGACCTCTGACTCCTCAGTTCTGACCCACATTTTCATCTCCAATTGTAATATAAATAGAAGCAGATGAAGGTTAGGTTGATAGTCAGGCTTGTGAACAGTAGACCAGGCCAAAGGGACAGGCCCAGGAAACCTGAGCAAATAGCAAGAGTCAGGAAAGAGTTAGAAACATACTTTACTCATGCGTGTGCAGATGGGAGTGCTTGCCCAATGTGTGGTCTGGTTGAGCATAACATGGATTCTTGTGTTACTGTTAAGATGATAGAGCTACCTTCCAAAATATGTGCCATTAAACTGGCTTTATTATTCAGGTAAGTTGCTATAAATATATTGACTTGAACTTATTTCTGCAGCAATATTCTCTTCCAGCTGTTGCTCCGCCATGACAGTAGTTAACTTGAAAGAGAAAACTCACTGAAGCAGCGCACAGTATGTAATGTTATATAGCACCCCTTGTGGCAATGCTGAGAATACAATACATACTCTAGTTGTGATAGGAACGGAAGTCTGACACATTTTTGAACAATGTACAAAATCAAGTCTGCGTACTTGCAAAAAGTATGTTTCGGACTGTCTAAATGCTGCTTACCATTCCATTCAGACTTGCTGTCAGATCCATTTCCAGTGGTTGTGTCTACATGGCAGTTTGAAGACACAGAGGAGCTGCCCTTTCTCTTCTCCACATGCTCAAATACACTGCCTTCATCAATCAGTGAACCTGGGTGCAAAATGATATCATAGTTAGAATTATGAGCAAAATAGTACATACAAAGGTTAGCCTGCAGACTCAGCATTCACAGAATAATCTTAGTAGTATAATATAAAATTTTGAAATATGTACAGGTAATTTGATTGAAACATTCACATCATCTGTACTAATAACGTACTACATTTCATAAATTTGTAATATAATAAGTTATTTGACTCATCAAAATTAAATTAATATATATGATTTGACTAAACATTCACAGAACAATCTTGGCAGTATACAGTGCATCCGGAAAGTATTCACAGCGCTTCACTTTTTCCACATTTTGTTATGTTACAGCCTTATTCCAAAATGGATTAAATTCATTATTTTCCTCAAAATTCTACAAACAATACCCCATAATGACAACGTGAAAGAAGTCTGTCTGAAATCTTTGCAAATTTATTTAAAAAAAAAAAAATAATAATAATATAAAAAAATCACATGTACATAAGTATTCACAGCCTTTGCTCAATACTTAGTTGAAGCACCTTTGGCACCAGTTACAGCCTCAAGTCTTTTTGAGTATGATGCTACAAGCTTGGCACACCTATTTTTGGGCAGTTTCTCCCATTCTTCTTTGCAGGACCTCTCAAGCTCCATCAGGTTGGATGGGGAGCGTCGGTGCATAGCCATTTTCAGATCTCTCCACAGATGTTCAATCGGCTTCAAGTCTGAGCTCTGGCTGGGCCACTCAAGGACATTCACAGAGTTGTCCCAGAGCCACTCCTTTGTTATCTTGGCTGTGTGCTTAAGTTCATCTTCTAACAGGACAACGACCCTTCGCCCCAGTCTGAGGTCCAGAGCACTCTGGAGCAGGTTTTCATCAAGGATGTCTCTGTACATTGCTGCATTCATCTTTCCCTTGATCCTGACTAGTCTCCCAGTTCCTGCCGCTGAAAAACATCCCCACAGCATGATGCTGCCACCACCATGCTTTACTGTAGGGATGGTATTGGCCAGGTGATGAGCGGTGCCTGGTTTCCTCCAGACATGACGCTTGCCATTCAGGCCAAAGAGTTCAATCTTTGTTTCTCATGGTCTGAGAGTCCTTCAGGTGCCTTTTGGCAAACTCCAGGCAGGCTGTCATGTGCCTGAGGAGTGGCTTTCGTCTGGCCACTCTACCATACAGGCCTGATTAGTGGAGTGCTGCAGAGATGGTTGTTCTTCTGGAAGGTTCTCCTCTCTCCACAGAGAAATGCTGGAGCTCTGTCAGAGTGACCATCGGGTTCTTGGTCACCTCCCTGACTAAGGCCCTTCTCCCCTGATCGCTCAGTTTGGCCAGGCGGCCAGCTCTAAGAAGAGTCCTGGTGGTTCCAAACTTCTTCCATTTACGGATAATGGAGGCCACTCTGCTCATTGGGACCTTCAGTGCTGCAGAAATTTTTCTGTACCCTTCCCCAGATCTGTGCCTCGATACAATCCTGTCTCAGAGGTCTACAGACAATTCCTTGGACTTCATGGCTTGGTTTGTGCTCTAACATGCACTGTTAACTGTGGGAACTTATATAGACAGGTGTGTGCCTTTCCAAATCATGTCCAATCAACTGAATTTACCACAGGTGGACTCCAATCAAGTTGTAGAAACATCTCAAGGATGATCAGTGGAAACAGGATGCACCTGAGCTCAATTTTGAGTGTCATGGCAAAGGCTGTGAATACTTATGTACATGTGATTTTTTTCCGTTTTTTATTTTTTATAAATTGGCAAAGATTTCAAACAAACTTCTTTCATGCTGTCATTATGGGGTATTGTTTGTAGAATTTTGAGGAAAATAATGAATTTAATCCATTTTGGAATAAGGTTGTAACATAAAATGTGGAAAAATTGAAGCGCTGTGAATACTTTCCGGATGCACTGTAATATCTATAAAAAAAGATTTATAAAAATAATCATGTACAGGTAACGTGATTATTAGAATTTGAAAAATATTGTTAACATAATAAGAACTAACAAATACTTACACACACACCAAGACTCTTTTTCTTCATTAAGGTAACTTGAAAAGTAGTTTAATCTAAAAGTGCTATATACCTTGACTGAGTGAATGAAAGTGTGGAACAACAGGCAAAAATCCTCCGCTCTGCACATGGCTTTGCTCAGACAGAAAGGGAGGCGGTGAGGGAAAACTTAAAGCCTCCAGAGGAGAGGAAAAAAGCTGCAGCTTTTGCCCACTGATGTTGAGTCTCGCTGGGCTGATGAGCGGCCGACGCTGCCTGGCAGAGCTGGAGGTGGAGGTGACTGAACTAGCCACAGAAGGGGTTGTAGACGGTCCAGGAGAGGAGGGCCGGCTTCCAGATTTTAGGGAGAAGTAGTCTATTTGAAAGATGGAAGAAAAATAAGAGTAATTTGATCAAATTACTACAAACCTGTAGTAGCATTATTACAAATCTGATTTATGTCAGGATGGGAACAAAATGTCTTCATTTAATCCTTCTGAGTTACCTGAAGGTGGAGAGTCTTTGCATTGTGAAGGTCTACTTCCACTGAACAGGAAGCCTGAATCTACAAATAAGAGAACAATTCAGAAAAACAATATACTGTATATACAGGAATAATCCTCAACTGGGGGGGTTTAACAATGTTGGATTAACAGGGTTCCCGCTATTTTATGAACACCAGATTCAAGGACTTTTTCAAACACCTTTCATTTTTATCAAGCACCTATCAAAATCATGTTTGAGCATACAAGGTAATGAAGGCCTCTTAGATAATAAATTAAACATAATATTTAATGAGTGAACATAGCATTTTCTTTAAGATCAATAGAAAAATTAATGGTTAAAATGTAACAATACTTTCAGGTCAACAGTATTGTGTACATCACCTTTCCATCTATGCATGTATTCATCTATGACCAAAGGGAAGTGATTTTTCATTGGACTAGATTTAGCCAAACCTAGTGCTTCGTACAAGCCCTGTATCATTTGAACAAATGAACTGCAGAACCATTAAGAAAAACATGTGTAACTACTGTCCCTGCCCATGAGACAGCAGCAGTTGAAGGCACACTTTTCAGAATTTGTGGCGTTCCTGATCTTTGGAGATCTGTACCCATGCAGGATAGCGTCCACTTGGGCTGCAACTAAGGCTTATTTTGATACTTGACTAATCAATAAATTATTAGAATGATTAACCGACTATTTAGGCAATTATTGCAATGATTAATAAACATCTGACAATTCAGCTTGTGCATCAAGTTAAAAGGTATTAAACATGTGCTTACTGACAAAGAAATGAGCATGAAAACATCTTTAAAAAATACTTTAAAATGACCCTCACTGATTTACAGGTTAATTTTTATTTTTTTCACAGTGTACAATAGGCTTACCCTCTCACACCTTATAGGAATATTCCGGGTCCAATACAAGTTAAGCTCAAACAGCAGCATTTATTGCATAATATTAACACAAATGTATTTTGTCTTGCCCCTCCTTCTCTTAAAAAAAAAAAAAAAAGTACAAATCTGGGTTACAGTGAGAAACTTACAATGGAAGTGAGTGGGGCCAATCGGTAAATGCTAAAATATTCACTATTTCAAATTTTTGCCACAAGACATACAAATATGCGTTAACACGATTTTAGTGTGATAAAATTACTTACCTTTTCTGTGTAAAGTTATAGCCAATTTTACAACTTAGTTGCCATGACAATGTAATGTCAACAACACCTAAAACCCTACAACTACTGTAGAAATGACAATTTAAACAACTTTCAGCTCAAATAATACATGAATTTTAACAGAAGAATTCATGTAGGTGCTTTTCTAAAATTATAACCTTCAAATTTCTACCTTTAAACCCCCCCAAAATTTGTCCCATTCACTTCCATTGTAAGTGCCTCACTGTAACTATAAGAAAAGGAGGGGCAAGTCAAAACTAATTGTTGTACTTATCAACATTATGCCACAAATGCTGTCAATTTAGCTTAACTAGTATTGAACCCGGAATATTCCTTCAACTTGATTTTGCTCCAACTCAGATAAGCAGCTCTGACCTCACAGAGAAATGCCTCTTTCAGGGTTTGTGCTTATATATATTACCTGCTTCCTTATTAATAGAACTTTAAGGTATGCATTATAATTGATGGAAATAATGCTGGGGTGTTTCCTTTTTCATGCAAATTTTGCCAGCTCCCCTTTACTTCACGACAACACTGATTCTGTTTTTTACTTTAGTATTTTTTAATAATTCTGCAATACTTTGCTTTCTGCATTATTTTGACATTATTGGAAAGTTTGGAGTGTCTGGACTGTGAGCTGCATCTTTTTCCTCTCAGGCTCTGGTTAAACTGCATCATTTTTTATTGGTTTCAGCTAGGGCTGAATGATTTGGATAAAACAATACAGGTGCATCTCAATAAATTAGAATGTCGTGGAAAAGTTCATTTATTTGATTAATTCAACTCGAATTGTGAAACTCGTGTATTAAATAAATTCAATGCACACAGACTGAAGTAGTTTAAGTCTTTGATTCTTTTAATTGTGATGATTTTGGCTCACATTTAACAAAAACCCACCAATTCACTATCTCAAAAAATTAGAATACATCATAAGACCAATAAAAAAAACATTTTTTGTGAATTGTTGGCCTTCTGGAAAGTATGTTCATTTACTGTATATGTACTCAGTACTTGGTAGGGGCTCCTTTTGCTTTAATTACTGCCTCAATTCGGCGTGGCATGGAGGTGATCAGTTTGTGGCACTGCTGAGGTGGTATGGAAGCCCAGGTTTCTTTGACAGTGGTCTTCAGCTCATCTGCATTTTTTGGTCTCTTGTTTCTCATTTTCCTCTTGACAATACCCCATAGATTCTCTATGGGGTTCAGGTCTGGTG
The DNA here is from genome assembly GCF_019703515.2 of Myxocyprinus asiaticus. Lineage (NCBI taxonomy): Eukaryota > Metazoa > Chordata > Actinopteri > Cypriniformes > Catostomidae > Myxocyprinus > Myxocyprinus asiaticus. The sequence continues at coordinate 17,081,137 of NC_059372.1, read as the reverse complement.
AGTTTGCTGGCCAGTCAAGCACACCAACACCATGGTCATTTAACCAACTTTTGGTGCTTTTGGCAGTGTGGGCAGGTGCCAAATCCTGCTGGAAAATGAAATCAGCATCTTTAAAAAGCTGGTCAGCAGAAGGAAGCATGAAGTGCTCCAAAATTTCTTGGTAAACGGGTGCAGTGACTTTGGTTTTCAAAAAACACAATGGACCAACACCAGCAGATGACATTGCACCCCAAATCATCACAGACTGTGGAAACTTAACACTGGACTTCAAGCAACTTGGGCTATGAGCTTCTCCACCCTTCCTCCAGACTCTAGGACCTTGGTTTCCAAATGAAATACAAAACCTGCTCTCATCTGAAAAGAGGACTTTGGAACACTGGGCAACAGTCCAGTTCTTCTTCTCCTTAGCCCAGGTAAGACGCCTCTGACGTTGTCTGTGGTTCAGGAGTGGCTTAACAAGAGGAATACGACAACTGTAGCCAAATTCCTTGATATATCTGTGTGTGGTGGCTCTTGATGCCTTGACCCCAGCCTCAGTCCATTCCTTGTTCACCCAAATTCTTGAATCGATTTTGCTTGACAATCATAAGGCTGCGGTTCTCTCGGTTGGTTGTGCATCTTTTTCTTCCACACTTTTTCCTTCCACTCAACTTTCTGCTAACATGCTTGGATACAGCACTCTGTGAACAGCCAGCTTCTTTGGCAATGAATGTTTGTGGCTTATCCTCCTTGTGAAGGGTGTCAATGATTGTCTTCTGGACAACTGTCAGATCAGCAGTCTTCCCCATGATTGTGTAGCCTAGTGAACCAAACTGAGAGACCATTTTGAAGGCTCAGGAAACCTTTGCAGGTGTTTTGAGTTGATTAGCTGATTGGCATGTCACCATATTCTAATTTTTTGAGATAGTGAATTGGTGGGTTTTTGTTAAATGTGAACCAAAATCATCACAATTAAAAGAACAAAAGACTTAAACTACTTCAGTCTGTGTGCATTGAATTTAATACACAAGTTTCACAATTTGAGTTGAATTACTGAAATAAATGAACTTTTCCATGACATTCTAATTTATTGAGATGCACCTGTACAAGTGTCATTATTTTGAAAAATATTGCGATTTGAACTGCAATATGTTTAACATTAAAAAAATAGTAAGTGATTCTTTTTGACTAAAATTAAGTAATGGACAAACATGATCTACTGCAAGTAGAAATACTGTTACACTAGAGTCCTTTTAAAGGGAAACAGAATTAATAAAAAAAAATACAGTGAAACATTGGACAAAAAAAGATACACAATGGACAGGTGTGAATGCAATGTGTATCTGTTTTTTTCTCTCTGTCTCAGCTCACTTAATCATTTTTGCAATCCAATAATAACTTAAATGATTACAGAAATATATTTTGTAAAATAATATCAATAATAATAGGCTGATTATATTATTTTCATATCACATGTCATTTGATTTTATTCTGATTAATTGTTCAGCCCATGTTTCAGCCCTAATTCAAGCACTTTCAAGGACCGAAGTCTATTTTCACAGACTTTCCCATCCTTAAATCTATACGTCTGAATTCCAAGTACTTTCAAGTACTTTTTAAGGAGCGTGGGAAAACCTGGATTAAACAGAAAACTCCTTAAAGGAATATTCCCGTTTCAATATAAGTTAAGCTTAATTGATAGCATTTGTGGCATAATGTTGATTACCACAAAAATTATTTCGATTCGTCCGTACTTTTCTTAAAAATTAAATAAAAAAAAAAGCAAAAATCGGGGGCCTGGGTAGCTCGTGTATGAATCCAGGGCGTGCTGAGTGACTCCAGCCAGGTCTCCTAAGCAACAAAATTGGCCGGTTGCTAGGGAGGGTAGAGTCACATGGGGTAACCTCCTCGTGATCACTATAATGTGGTTCTCGCTCTCGGTGTTGTGCGTGGTGAGTTGTGCGTGGATGTCGCGGAGAATAGAGTGAAGCCTCCACACGCGCCATGTCTCTGCAGTAATGCGCTCAACAAGCCACGTGATAAGATGTGCGGACTGACGGTTGCAGATGCGGAGGCAACTGAGATTCATCCTCCGCCATCCGGATTGAGGCGAGTCACTACGCCACCACGAGGACTTAGAGGAAAAAAAATTGAGGTTACAGTGAGGCACTTACAATGGAAGTAAATGGGGCCAATGGATTTGGAGGTTTAAAAACTGAAAGTCCTTTTATTTTTTTTAAAGGACTTTCTTAAAATTCATGTATTATTTGAGATGTGAAGTTATTTAAATCATAACTGTTACAGTAATTTTAGGGTTTGTTGACATTACATCATCATGGCAATGAAGTTGTAAAATTGGCTATAACTTTACAAAGCAAAGGTTAGTAAGCAATTTTATTACACTAAATTCATTACACACATATTGTTTATGTCTTGTGGCTATACTTTTGAAACAGTGAGTATTTTAACATTTACGGATTGGCCCCATTCACTTTCATTGTAAATGCCTCAGTGAAACCCAGATTTTTGCATTTTTTAATGGAGAGGCAAGTCAAAATGAACTTTTGTGGTAATCAATATTATGCCACAAATCCTGTCGATTGAGCTTAACTTGTATTGAACCCAGAATAATCCTTTAAAGATGAAGTGTGTATGTTCTACACATCTAGCAGGACCAAACAGGTTTCCCAATCACTCCTGCCATCCCTTCTGTCTTCCATTGTTCAGATAACAGACAGCATCTGGAGTTTAAAACATTAGAAGTTTTTTTTTTATTTAAAATGTTTCCATGGATAGCCAACTTTCTCGGAATGTGAAAGCAGCTATCAATAAAAAATAAACAAGTATCCAGCTGCAGAGTAGAGTCATTTCACATTTTCATACTTTCATTCCAAGAATGTCTCTGTGGAGCCAACACAGCTGCAACAGTATAGAGGAGCTTTCCAATCAAACCAATCAACATAGACAGAATGGGTGAAGATACATGATGGAGTAGGTACAGGGCACTGTTCACATGAAAGCCTTTTCAGTAACTTTTGTGGAAGTGTTTTCACGAGCAGGCAGGGAGATGAGTGATACGTTAATATTTCTGTTGAACAAAGCCTGCTGTGAATGATCTCAGAGACGCTCACATTGGTACAGAAGATACTACCAGAGATACTACCAATCAAAAATTTGGACACACTCATTCTTAATTATTACAATTTTCCACATTTTAGAATTCATTAAAACTGTAAAACGACACAAATAGAATAAGAATGGAAATTAATCAATGACCAAAAGAATCTAATCTAATACAAAATCTAAACTATCTTATATTTTGGCTTCTTCCAATCAGGCACACTTTGCCAATATTATAGCTTTGTACACTCTGGGGCACCCATGTTTGACACTTGTTTACTGCTTTTCCTTTACTATCCGGTTCAACTCATTAATTAAATGTTGATTTTGTAAAGAATTTCATATGTAGGCACAATTTATATTTGAGCATTTAAGCATATAGAGCCTTTAGATCAAAAGGTTTTTAGAAATTAGAAAGCACATGCAGTCAAGTGTGTCCAAACGTTTGACTGGTACAGTATTTCCTAGTGAAGAATTGAACAACAGACCAAATTGTGAACGTTCCCATATCTATAGTAAGTAATAAGGTATATATTGTGGAAAATAAATAGAACACTCTGAGATTCTCTGATGTGTGTGAGTGTGTGTTTAAATAAAGAGCTAAAGGCAGTGGCAAAGACCAGGCTTCAGCCTTTTGATCCCACCTGCCGAGCCTCTGCATCTGATTAAAGGTGGCTAAAGTTTCCCATATCATCTGGTCTCGTCTGAAGATCCACACATGAAACAAACCATGATACTTCTACTGTCTCACAACAGTCATTTAAACACTAATCCTGATCCCTGGATTTAAAAAGCCTGTGTGTCATACTAAGTCCCACATGAAAGGTCAAACATACATAAATGTTGTCCCTGCAAGACCTTTTAATAAATATGTTATGCTAGTAGTTTAACTGCAAATGGAATTCACTGATGAGTTAAAGGGATAGTTCCCAAAAATGAGAAAACCGTCATCATGTACCCTCATGTTGTTCTAAAACCGTATTACTTTCTTCCATGGAACAAAAAAGATGTTAGACAGAATGTTAGCCTTAGTCACTATTCATTTTCATTGCATCTTATTTTAATAAAATTGTGACTGAGACTAACATTCTGCGTAACATCTTGTACCACAAAATAAAGTCATACAGTATTTGAATGATAATAAATGCATTAAAAAAAAACAGCAAATCAAAAAGGTCAATAAGTGAAAGTGCATTTGTTGTATAAATAAATGGAATATGATGAAACAGGACATCTGTGGATAAAATAATGTACAGAAGTAATTTCCTGTAACTCAAAACCCATCAGTGGTGGGAAAATCCCTGTGCCGTGCAGGTAGCTGGAGACACCTTACAGACTATTTCTTAATCACACATTGCAGTTTTCTTTGGCAGCTGGCAAAATTCCCCTGCTAGGTGCGGCACCGTCTGGGGTGAAGTGAAGAGTGAGCAGAGTTCCCCGTTCCATTCATTCAGTCAATCAGTGACCCCTATCTTTCCCATCATGCACCTCTGTACTGGTTCCACAAAACAGCACCTGGGGCCTCGCAAATGAGGATTTTTCTCATTCTATGGCCTCTATTTCTCAGGAAGGCCATATTCATTGGAAATGTGGACAGCTTCCTTATCCTAAAGTGTCCCTTTACAGTTTTTAATTGTTTTTATCTAACTAACAGGTAACAATTAACATGTAATTTATTTGTAAAAAAAAAAAAAGAAAAAAGTCACTTGTCTGTTTAATCAATATGAAATGAAATACCACATGAATCACCTGTCCAAAAAGTATGTTTTCACACAAATATGAGGTCAAGAGTTTTTAAACCTAATAACAATAGTTATGGTGCACATAATCTCAGGCAAACAAAAACTGAAAATCAATCACACACACATGTGTGTGTGTGTTTGTGTTCCAACAATAGCTAAAAAGATGACATTTTTCACAGTTTAATTCTCTTAGATTTTATCTCATTCAACCCTACACCAGACCACTTTTTACATACACAAAGACAAGCAGACTATGTGAAGTACTCTGTTAACATGCACTCACCTGCTCGTGTTAGGGAGGGGATCGTTCCCAGAGAGAGGGCCCTGTTGAGTCGGCCAGGCAACGAGGAGGGCGGGACCTTTCGTGTTCTGTGGCTTTGTTGGCGGATGAGCAGCTGTGACAGGTTTTGGGGAGGTGTGAGGATGAAGGTAGAGGATCCAGACACAGGTGCAGACAGAGGAGAGTGATTGCTGTAGTATAGCTCAGACGAAAAGCCAGACAGGTACCTGCAACACACCAAGAGCAGAGTCCATCCGCCGCTGAGTTTTACTGGGCAGAGCAAATCACTTTCAGTTACTATTTTGGTGAAACATTGTTTTCTGTTGTACTAAAAGCAGATAACTCCTCTGTGAATAGATTAATTACTGATTGATAGACCTGTATCGGAATCTGCCTCCACAGAGTTCTGTAGAAAACTCCACAGATTTCCATGTCATTAAAGGGATAGTTCACACAAGAATGAAAATTCTCTCATTACTGACTCACCCCTTATGCCCTACCAGAGGTGTATGACTTACTTTCTTCTGCTGAATACAAACTAAGAGGGTTACTGACTGTCCGATTACTAAATCCAATCATTGTTCCCATGAAGAACTATTGATAGACTACAATCTAGTAGACCGTAGTGATGTAGGCTAATGATTTCCATATTGCAGACAGAAATGTAAATACTGAACTCCAAGGTAATTTGACACAACAAGCAACAAAATTTAATATAGCAAATTTGCAAACTTATGAAATCCAATGCCACTAATAAATCGCAATCCACCTCCATTTGCTCAGTAAAGACAGTATTGCTACTGTATGTCATACACATTTCTTTGGTAAAGTTTCTCTAATAGCCTACACAAAAGCACAATAGCTTCCATCTCAAACTTCAATGCAACACCTACATCGAAATTACCAGATATAGTTTCAAAACAAACAGCACACACAGTTCCCATTTTTTCAGCATTTAATTTCACTTTTTGTAATAGGGTTAAATAATACAGGTATAAAAATATTCAACACAACCCAAGCAGACAACAGGAATTACTCCAACATGCTGTTTTACTCAAAACGCAACTCTCCAAAACATTACAAACACAAATCCAAGCTTATGTTTCTGGACGGACACAGTTTCACACAATTCAACAATGCAGTTGTTTGACTTTCACAACTTTGGAGTCATTCAAAAGTCTTGATCTTTTATCAGTTGTACCAGAGAGACAATAGCAACACCAATGTCTTAGCTTTTTTTAATAAAAAGGCAAATGGTTGATGAGAATGAAACCAAGTATTTTAGATTTCAATTTTTAGAATGTTATTCTACATTCAAATTTGAACATGTTCTGGTCCTGCAACAAAGGAAAAGCAATAAAGAACCATAAAGGTACAAAACACATTGTGGCTTCTGATCACTACAAATTTAGTATGAAAACTGGCAAATTCCTATTCATTTGAGATCTTAGTTTCTTATAGATTTAGGGTATTATAATTGCTTACCTAAGCTTTTTAATTGTAAGACCTCAGGTGGTCCAAACCAGACTGAGAAACTGGAATTTGGACAAGCGGTACCAATTTCAAAACTTTCCTTTCTTTCCAATCAATCTTTGACATCACCATGGCATGCACCTTCTGACACAATGTGTACAGATCTGTGACTTTGTCCCATCACATTAAATCCTCTGTGTTGTTTTCAACTCCACTTATCTGCTTACATTTGCTATCATATGAAATCTGTGGATCTCAAGATAACTGCCAACTTACACCAAAAAGGAGGACACTAGGTGAAATGTGAGCAAAAGGCAACAATTACTCAAGCCTGATAAGAGGGAATTGGTAGTCAATGAAAGGATCAAGTATCCTTAAAATAATACAAATAAAGCTTTGGCTGGTTAACCAGTATACATGACTGAGACAATTACATCAATGTCAAGTCTAGATACAATGGCTTATTTACAAAACAAAAAAAACAAAAAACAAAAATCAGCATTTGGGAAGCAAACTATAAACGAGGATATATAAAACAAATTAATATTCAAGATTAAGGATGCCTACAGTCAAATACTATAAAAGCAAGTGAAATGCGCCATTATATTGTATATGAAATGTTAACACTAATGATTAGCCAGTTTACTGCTAATCAATGCATTTTAAAATGTTAAATAGTGTATTAACGGAGCTTTAAAAAGAATCAAATTAGGCACATTTTAACTTTTGGTAATACAAAATATATAAATATTTCAACAAAAGCTTACCTATAAGCCAGAGTCTACAGTATATGTTGAGAGCCTATAGTTTGTCTGAGGTGAACATACTTTTGGGACGCTCTTAACTACCACAACATTTTTATAAGGTGATACACATCTGAGAAAATGTGCTTGAGAAATAGACTTAAGATTGAGAAAGTTGAAAACAGTAACTGTCTATGTCACATCAGTAAGTACTCTGATCACAGCAAAGATGAACTTCCCAGCATATGCTACATACATATAGTTGGGGATTACATTAATGTAAAACTAGAAAAACATTCAATCTATAGTCATTCTTTCACACGTGGCTTTTTAAATTGCAATTAGTGTCTGTGTATAAATAGTCAATGAGTTTGTTAGCTCTCACGTGGATGCGCTGAGCAGGCTAGATACTGAGCCATGGGGAGCAGAACTGTCAAAAGACCTGCGTAACAAGGTAATGGAACTTTGTAAAGATGGAAAAGGATATAAAAAGATATCCAAAGCCTTGAAAATGCCAGTCAGTACTGTTCAATCACTTATTAAGAAGTGGAAAATTCTGCTCTGGAAAAAGACAGTATGGTTGTTTCAAGGAGCATAATACTTGTTGACCCCTCTCCAAACATAGCGCTTACGGTTGTGACCATAAAGCTCTATTTTGGTCTCGTCACTCCAAATTACAGTGTGCCAGAAGCTGTGAGGCGTGTCAAGGTGTTGTCTGGCATATTGTAACTGGGCTTTTTTGTGGCATTGGCTTCTTTCTGGCAGCTCGACCATGCAGCTCATTTTTGTTCAAGTATCATCGTATTGTGCTCCTTGAAACAACCACACCGTCTTTTCCAGAGCAGCCTGTATTTCTCCTGAGGTTACCTGTGGGTTTTTCGTTGTATCCCGAACAATTCTTCTGGCAGTTGTGGCTGAAATCTTTCTTGGTCTACCTGACCTTGGCTTGGTATCAAGAGATCCCCGAAGTTTCCACTTCTTAATAAGTGATTGAACAGAACTGACTGGCATTTTCAAGGCTTTGGATATCTTTTTATATCCTTTTCCATCTTTATTAAGTTCCTTTACCTTGTTACGCAGGTCTTTTGACAGTTTTTTTCTGCTCCCCACGGCTCAGTATCTAGCCTGCTCAGTGCATCCACGTGAGAGCTAACAAACTCATTGACTATTTATATACAAACACTAATTGCAATTTAAAAAGCCACAGGTGTGGGGAAATTAACCTTTAATTGCCATTTAAACCTGTGTGTGTCACCTTGTATGTCTGTAACAAGGCCAAACATTCAAGGGTATGTAAACATTTGATCAGGGCCATTTGGGTGATTTCTGTTATCATTATGATTTAAAAAGGAGCCAAACAACTATGTGATAATAAATGGCTTCATATGATCACCATCCTTAAATAAAAGACAGTTTTTTTGCATGATCAGTCATATTTTCAAAATCAATGCCAACATTTCACAATTTCTGCCAGGGTATGCAAACTTTTGAGCACAACTGTATATACAATATATGATTTATTAAAGGCATGTCTAATCAGTTATCAAAGATCAGTGAAAGAGGCTAAATTAAAGTTCCTCTCAAAATTTATTTCAGAAAATTCAAACAGGCCCAAAGTACTGTTTAAGACAATCGCTTCGGTGCTAAACCCTTCTTCAGTTGCCTGTCCTAATCCATCTCTTGATACCTGTGAGAATTCTTTGATAAAATCCAAGATTTGAAGTCTTCCATTAAGCCCTTAAAATTTGATCCACCATGGGAATACCCGCCGTTCATTTATTTAACTTGCTTTCAACCAGTCTCTTTGGCCCAGCTAATTGATTTAGTTTTAAAGATGAAGTGTTCAAGTTGTACGACAGATGTTATTCCTGCACGTCTGTTCAAAGATGTCTTCGAAACTGTGAGCTCAAATGTGACAGCTATCATAAATAGCTCTCTAGTTAGTGGAGTAGTTCCTACTAGTTTTAAACATGCAGTTGTTCACCCTCTGCTTAAGAAACCTAATCTCGATCCAACTGTGCTCAATAACTACAGGCCTATTTCCAAATTGCCTTTTATGTCAAAGCTCTTGGAGAGCATTGTGTATTCCCAGCTATATTCTTTTTTTAATTCTTTTAATATTTTGGACATGCTCCAGTCTGGATTCAGACCTTTACATAGTACAGAATCCGTGCTGTTGAAGGTCACTAATGATATTTTACTTTCACTGACTCCGGATCAAATGCAGTGTTGGTTTTATTGGATCTTAGCGCTGCATTCGATTCTATTGATCATAATATTTTGTTAAATCGTTTGGAGAGTGTGGTCGGCATTCAGGGTGTGGCCCTGGAGCGGTTGACCTCTTACTAGCGAGAGAGGACCTTCTCTGTGAGCACAGGGAATTTTTCCTCTACATCAGCCCGCTTATCTTGTGGTGTGCCCCAGGAATCCATTTTGGGCCTTTTACTCTTCTCACTCTATATGCTCCCCCTGGGTTCTGTTTTTCAGAAATATAATATTTCTTATCATTGCTAAGCTGACGATTCCAAATTTTATTTACCAGTCAGACTAGAGAGTAGCTGCCCTTTTGAAGTGCTTTTCAAATATCTAGAGGACATCCAACATTGGATGGCAAACAATTTTTGCAGTTAAATGAAGGCAAAACAGAAGTTATTGTTTTAGGCTTTTCCAGGCCCCTTCCTGCCCTTGAAGCACAGTTAGGTTCTCTTCCCTCCAACATTTAAAAGTACGTCAAAAATCTTGGGGTCATTTTTGACATCTTTAATTTTTGACAAACAAATTAATGCCGTTGTTTATTTATTTATAATTTGATGCCTTATCAGCAGCAATGGCTATATTCATGGCAAAAACAACAGTGTTTCAATTTAAATATTGTTTACACTAATTTAACAATTTTGTATTAAAAACAATCAATATACAAAAATACATATAACAATAATAACAATAGTAATAATAGTAATAATAACAATTATATAGAATCTTTCAGTTTAATATATGATAGAAATTCTAAAATTATTCCAGGAGAAACCTTTTTAAAAATGTCCATTAATATATTTTCTGAATAAAAACGTTGTCTAATATCATTTAGAAATGGACATTCTATTAAAATATGTTTTACACAAGAAATTCTTACATAAATCACAAACCGGTTTCTCTTCCCCTTTCAAAAAGTATGAATGAGTGAGTCTTGAGTGACCGATTCGACATTATTTTCAAAATAATAAACTCCTTGAGTTAGTACTGTGTTCACCTCATGTAGTTTGTTATATATGCATTCATTCCATTCTATTTGCCATTTGTTGTGAATGTACAGATTCAAAATGGGCCTTACATCCTCAACAATTCCACTGAATTATATGATTCCTCATTTTCAAGTAGGTAAAACAAATATCTGCCCTTTACCTTTGCATCTTGGAGACAAGCTTCGATTTCGGGAATTTGTACTCTGTCATTTCAAAATCGTTATTCTTTAAAACATTCCGTTTTGTGTTTTCCTTTCTTGATTCGATTTTGTTGATTGAGTTTTTGTACTTTGTTGTATCTTTTTCCCTCTTAAGGACTGGTTGTGCTCATTTGATGATTTTTTGTCTTCCTTGGCTTGGATTTGATTTGTCATTATTTGACTTTGTGTTCCTTGATTCTTCTTTTTGATTAGAAATTCTGTTGCTGACATTTTGTGGTTTCTAGTCTGACAGTCAGTGGTTTGACACTCATGGTTGGTTTCACCACAGAAGCATATGTTTTCCTCAAATTAAAGGATGGGGACTCCTCAACCTTTTTACGTGCTTCAACATAGCTGATCCTTTCAACACATTTTATTCTTTGGATTTCTTTTTCCTTTATCCAAATCGGACATTCTTTTGTTGAAGCTGGGTGATTAGCTGAACAGTTGTTGCATTTTGACGGTCTTCAGCATACTGATTCATGTCCTTCTCCACAGTTGCAGCAGATTGCTTTTCTTTTACAGAAAGCAGAACCATGGCCAAGTTTTTGACAGTTGTAGCATCTCAATGGGTTTGGAATAAAGATATTGACTGGTACACTCACATATCCAATTTGAATCCTCTCTGGAGTTTGGGATTTATTAAAAGTCATAATGTAAGTACCTGTCTTAATTATCTGTTGTTCTTTTTTGATTGTGATCCTCTTGACATTCATTACACCTTGTTGAGTTAATTCTGATGCTATTTCAGCCTCATCCATGTCGTGTAGCTCTCTAGTGCCAGCTAGTTCCAACTTCCCGTCTATGTGAATTCGAAGCCAAAGTATTGTGTTGGATCTGAGTCAGCCGCAGCATACACATTCCTCAAATACCAGGTCCTCGTCCTCCCCAGACACGGGTTGCAACTTACGGCAAAGAAGTCACCCATTTGTCACCTCTTACGATCAGGAAGGGGGTGCTAGGGACCTATTTTACCCTGGGTCCCCACGGGGGTTAATGCCGTTGTTAAGGGAGGTTTCTTTCATCTACAGTTTCTTGCTAAATTAAATAGTTTCTCTCTCAAAAAGGACCTTGAAACGGTGATCCATGCTCTTATTACATCTTGGCTGGATAATTGCAATTCACTATATGTCGGTCTGCCTCAGTCTGCCATATCTCGTCTGCAGTTTGTTCAAAATGCGGCAGCTAGATTTTTAACTGGAATGAAAAAAGGGATTATATTTCCCCTGTATTAGCTTCTCTACACTGGCTTCTAGTTAAGTGCAGAATTGATTTTAAAATGTATGTTTGTGTGTATAAAGCCCTTTTTGGTCTCACACCGAAATACATTAGTGACATTCTCCACACTTCCTCTCCTCTAAGAATGCTAAGATCTGGTAATCAACTTCTTTTATCTGTCCCCAGTTCCCGCTGCAAGTCAAAGGCTGATCGGGATTTTTCGGTTGCTTCTCCAAAACTTTGGAATAGCCTGCCCTTCCACATGAGGTCTGCTCCATCTTTAGCTATTTTTAAATCTGCCCTTAAATCTATTTTTATTAATTGTCTTTTGATACTATTTAACTGATTGTTAACTAATCTTTTATTATATATTTTTTATATGTTTTGTTTATATGTTTGATTTGTAAATTGTACAGCACTTTGGATCAACTACTGTTGTTTTAAAATGTGCTTTATAAATAAAGTTTGATTTGACTTGAATGCCAAGTACTTGGTTAGCTAATTTTTCTGTTTCCTATATGTGAATAATAATATTGCATAAATTCTGTGTTAATGATTATGAAATCAAATTGGTGAAGTCATTACAGGCTTAAGAACCTGAAATTCAGTCGGGCTTGTTAATTATTTAGAAACTATACAAAGAGAAGGGCACAAGGCACAAATATGTGACAAACTCTCTCTATCAAATGCGTTATGTTGTAGCTAGGGTTGCAACGGTAAGAGATTTTCACGGTACGATAACAGTCTCCGAAAATATCATGGTTTCACGGTATATGAAATCAGCTCCATCCCCCATACTCTGAATTAATAGGGAGTAATACACTGATGCCTCATGACCTTTTCCAAAAGCCGCAATCACCTCTCCCAAAGCATCTGCCTCCTCAGGGGGGTGTGTGCTACTCCAAAAATAGTACAAAGCAGGTGGTGCAATTGTAAATACCTATAAAACTGAGGTCTGGGGATCCCAAAATATTGGACCAAGTTTTCAAACAATCTCAACACTCCACTTTCATATAGGTCACCGAGTGTAGCAACCCCCCCTCACAATCCACTCTGGCCAGCAGAAAGGGGACTTGCCAATACACAATCTTGGGTTCTGCCATATGCTCGAGGCAACATTTAAATAAGTGTCCAATTTAAACAATCTGGACACTTTAGTCCATACCGAGTGTAAATGCGAAATAACGGGATGTAACTTTACTTTTCTGATTAGTTTGATAGAGATGCTTTGTAAATGGCAAAATAGGGGCAACAACTGCCTGTTCAATAAAAAACCAGGGAGGGGCTCTCTCAGGTGGAAGTGACCAATGAGCCAAATGTCTGAGACTGAACGCATAGTAATAAAACAAAATCTTGGGTAGGCCTAACCCACCATTGTCAACAGGCCTATGTAACTTATAAAAATGCAATCTGGGAGGTTTACCATTCCAAATGAAGGACTTCGCTACGCTATCAAATTGCTTGAAATAAGAGAGGGGGACATCTACAGGTAGGGACTGTAGCAGGTAGTTAAATTTTGGAATACAATTAATTTTAATAACATTAACCTTTCCAATCATCGATAAATGTAATGAAGCCCACCTGCCCACATCGCTCGAAAATCTTTTTATTAAAGGGTCAAAATTGACACTAACTAAATCAGACAAATTTGCTGGGAATAAAATCCCCAAATACTTAATGCCCTGTTTGGGCCATTGGAAGGCACCCGGATGGAAAGCCGTTACTGGACAGTACGCTGTCAGAGCCAAAGCTTCGGATTTAGACCAATTAACTTTGTATCCTGAGAACTTGGAAAGGAATTAATAATTCTGTAGAGGCAAGGCATAGATCTAGTAGGTTCAGAGACAAATAATAAAATATCATCTGCATAAAGCAGAAGCTTATGCGCCACACCTCCTGCAATCACCCCTGGAAAATCATCCTCCTTTCTTATCGCGGCTGCTAATGGTTCCAGGGCAAGACAGAACAATAAAGGGGAAAGAGGGCAGCCCTGCCGAGTTCCCCTATCCAGAGTAAAATAATCTGAAATTAATCCATCTGTTTGTACCGCTGCTACAGGGTGTTTATAAAGTAACTTAATCCAACCAATAAATGTATTCCCAAACCCATACATTTCCAAAATCTTAAAAAGATAATCCCATTCTACCATATCTAACGCCTTTTCGGCGTCAAGTGAGAAGGCAGCGACCGGAGACTGACCACTCGCCACATAATATTGATGAGACGCCTGATGTTATCAGAAGAGCTACGGCCCCAAATAAACCCCACCTGTTCTATAAGAGATGTCATAACTTTACTTAATCAGTTAGCCAACATTTTTGATAATATTTTTACATCTAGTTGGATCAGGGAGATTGGACGGTAACTTTTACACTCACTTGGATCTTTATCCTTTTTAAGAATCAGACTGATCCGGGCTTGTGTCATGGTTGGAGAAAGCTTTCCATTCTTTAATTATTCAGTATAGACTTCTAACAAAAGTGGAGCCAGTTCTGTAGAATAGGATCTAAAAAATTCAGCGGCAAAACCATCTGGCCCCGGAACCTTGCCAGTAGGTAGGGACTTAATTATCTCGTCAAGCTCCTCCAAGGTTATCTCAGAATCAAGAGAGTTTGTTTGCTCAATCATCAATCTAATGGTTTCGCAAAGTTTCTAATATCTTCATCAGTAGATGAAGATGTGGAACTATAAAGATCAAGATAGAACTCTTTAAAGGTATTATTAATATCAATGGCTGAGGTAAAAATTTCACCACCAGCAGATTTCACTGAGGGAATGATAGAAACAGACTCTCTCTGCTTTATATATCTAGCCAAAAGCTTCCCTGCTTTGTCCCCTGACTCAAAGTATGACTGTCTTGCCCTGAATAACCAAAACTCCACTTTCTGTGACAAAATAGTATTATATCTATATTTCAATTAGGTCAATTCTCTGAGGCCATCAGCTGACATACAGTGCTTCAGCTCTGCCTCTGCACTTTTAATATTCTCTTCCAACTCCACAAGTTCTCGTGCTTCGGATTTTTTGATGAATGAGGCATACTGTATGATCCGACCCCTAAGAACCGCCTTAAGTGCCTCCCAAGCCACAGCCACAGAGGATACTGAGGACCAGTTGGTCTCCATATAAACATTGATTTCAGTCTTTAACATTTGTTGGAAATCAGGATTTTGCAAAAGGGATACATTAAGGTGCCAACTATATGATTTCTTTTTCTCTATATGTGGCATCACCTCTAAACTCACCAGGGCATGATCTGAGACTAAGATATTTCCAATTGAGCAATTAACAACAGATGAAATGAGGGATTTGGATATAAAAAATAAAAAAAATCCATTCTAGAATAAATCTTATGGACTGATGAAAAAAAAATAATCTACCAGATGGGTTCAAAAGTCTCCAAATATCTGTAAAACCAAGATTTTTACACATCCTGTGAAGCGTCAATGTTGCTCTAGGGGGCTTACACACTTTTGCTTCACTATGATCAAGGACTGAGTCCATCAAAAGATTAAGTCTCCTCCCAATATTATATCATGAGGGGTGCCAGCAGCTTGCAACATCCCTTCAAGATCTATAAAAAAGCCCTGATCATCAGCGTTAGGTGCATAAATATTAGCCAAAATCAACCTTTGCCCCTGAATTTCTGCTAAAACAATAATGACTCTTCCTAATTTATCTTTAATCTGTTTGAGACATTTGAATTGTAGATGTTTATTAATCAATATAATGACTCCCCTACTCTTACTTGAGCCAACACTAAAGAAAACATGTCCACCCCATATCTTCCCAAATTTTTCAGCTTCCTGCGGGGAGAGATGCGTTTCTTGAAGAAACACTATGATATTTCTTACGTTTAAGAAAAGTAATAACCTTCCTTCTTTTTATAGGGTGCCCCAACCCATTCACATTCCATGTGGAGAGAGATAGTACACTTATATTAACAACTGACATATTGATATAATAAAAAAAATAAAAAAAATTGTGTGTGAAAAACAAAATTATACAGACCACATTCCCCATTAGTGAAACAATCAACCCCCGAACATCCCCCCGAACAAAACAAACAGAAAAAAGAAAAACGTGCGCATTAACTCCACGCACGAAAGCGCCAACCAGCAACAAACCCTCTAAACTCAAAAGGTCCATGAACGCCCACGAGCCCCCACGACAACTTTACCATCGGATTGCTCAATTTTGCCTCACAAATTTGTGAGGCAAAATTACATAACAGAAAATACTTTGTAGAATAAACCCAGCAAATAGGAAGAATGAACTCAAAGAACGTGTAGATTCATCCACAGAACTGTCTCAAAGATGTGATCTTCCACAAAACTAATTCCAGCCAATATCCGTTCAGAATCCTCAGACAGACAAACGAATGTTTAGTGAGCCAGCTGTTATGAGTTCAGCGGATGACATAATCATTCCAATGTCCCGTAAAAAAAACTCAACAAAACAAACTACAGCCAGGAGGAGGAATAAGCACGAAGAACGAACAGATTAATCCACAGCTGTTCCAAAGGAGTGTTATTCAATAGAACAAGCTCCAGCCCCTAGGCGGAACCAACACAAAAAGAAATAAAACCGGCATCCCAGTTCCCCGGATGGTCGAGTCAATTCACTCGGAGGCCGCATAGAAGTATATACCATGACTTACACAATCCGTCAACTTTATAAAAGACATCCTTTGTGTGAGCATGTAGATATTTTGCGGTCATCCGTAGTGTCCTCTCTCAATCTGTCCGGGAACTTCAATGCAATGTTTCTTTAAGGAAAAGTGTTATTCACAAAACAAGCTCCAGCCGCTCGGCGAAGCCAATGCAAAAAACCCAAAATGTCGCCCAGCTTCCTCAAGAGTAAGTACAGCAAGTCAGACCCACTCACATGAGACACATCCAATGGTTTACTCAGACATTGATTCTATAATAGATCTATTCTGATTTGGACATGTAAATACTTTGCGACCAACCTTCGTTTCTATTCTCAGTTTGGCCAGAAACATCAGAGCAAACGAGATCTTTTTCTGATGTAAGAGTTTCTTACATTCCTCGAACAAATCGCGTTTCTCTTGTCGAACTCGCAAAGTCCAGGAACAAGAAAATATTATGGTTCTTCCAAGAAAGCTTCCCTTTGCTCCTCGCCTGGCGCAACACAAGATCTTTATCGGATGATCTCAGGAATCTGGCCAGAATCGGCTGGGGCCTTCCTCCCTCAGCAGATCTGTGAGCCGGGACTCTGTGAGCTTGCTCGATTTCCAGCTTGTGGCCTGTTATGTTGAGCAGACTCGGGAAAAGCTTGTCTAGGAATTTCACCATATCTCTGACCTCCTCATGCTCAGGAATTCCAACAATTCAAACGTTATTCCTGCGGCTTCTATTCTCAAGATCTTCAAGCTTTTCAAGGAGATGTTCCAAATCAACTTTGGTCACGGGCGGATTAGCGGTTAATTCCCTCTCCGAAGATTCCAAAAAAATCGATTTGTTTTTCAACATCAGTCACTCTTGTACCTAACTCGGAGAATTTTATTTCCATCGCCGTAATCGATCGCCGTATTACAGTGAGATCCTCCAAGTCAGCAAGAATCTTCGTCAACATCACCGACATGTTGGACAACGGACGCTGGATCTCCTCTCCCGCCGCGCCATCCAAATCGAGTCCCGGGTCTGTAGGCCTGTCGGGGCTTTCATCCTGAACACGTAAGTGTCATTATGTTTTAATGTCTCCCGAGCCCGAGGATTTTGACTTCTTTGCCATGTTTTGCAGCAAAGGGCAAATGTGTAACTGGGTGTATCAAAATTCACCAGATTATAACATGAAAATAATCGAAAATTCAGCAAAGTGCGCAGAGCTTGTCGCTCACACGTCTGCTCCTTGCATGGCGTCACGTGACCCCAAACAGTATGTTGTATTGAAAAATTAGATTGGTCTATGTCAAATCAGGGGCACTTTGACAAGAATTAAACTACAAAACAGAAAGCACACAATAAACTTTCTTGTTCTATTACTTCACCTTGAGCAAGACCATCAAGGCAAGAATCAAGCACCCTAACCATCTTTGATTAAAAGCATGGTGATTCAAAGGCCAATATAAACTATAGCAGATATCTTAAAGGTCATGGAGGTTTATATTGGAGTGTATTAATTTGTTAGGAAAGCTGGGAAGAAATGATCCAATTTGAGAAAAATGAAACCCTTGATCTTATATGTCCCAAAAGGGTCCTCTCTTAAGTATCCCATAAAATAGTGTCACTGTTCAGATTCTAACCTGCGAACTCTGGCTCTTCTCTGACTCGTAGATTTGCGTGTTGCCACAGCAGTAGTGAATCCCACCAGACAACACACAGATATGATGCCAAATTTGACCGTTTCCAACCAGTCTGGGATGTCTGTCTTCAGGTAAAATTCAGCCAGGTAGAAGCCTATCACCAGGAGCCACAGCACCGAGGCCACTGCATCAATCCTCCTTGAAAAGAAAAAAACGAAAAATGTATTTATCTAATCATTTTAGGTAACATTCACATTCTAAGGCCAGAAACATACACCTATGCGCAAGCTCGATTTAACTTGTTGCATTCCGAAAATGCATCAAAACGCAATCCATTAAGCAACACTAGTATACATTGCATTTTAAGTGTTGCCACAAGGGGTGCTACAGTGCATTAGCAGTCAGTTTTCTCTTTCAGGTCAGCTAGTATTGCGAAGCAACATTTTGAAGAGAATCTTCAAAGTTAGACTGTATAAACACGTTTATAGCTACTATAAATAAAAAAAGCTCTGTTCACACTGACAGTGACTACTGTCTCTGCATCAGTGTATCACATGCAATTATATGCAGTGAATCCCAGTCTGCACTGGTAGTTGGTAGTTGTTAGGGCTGTCAAAATGGCTGAAAAAAATAAAATAATAATTCAAATTTTCAAATCAAGTTATATTAGAATTTTAAAGACATTTCAGGTAGGGTAAAAAGCCTCCTACATCCACTGTTACAATACAAACCAAACAGAACCATGTTTTAGCTATTGTTTATTGCAAAGAACATGCAGTATCTGGCTGTTAACAAAAGTGCATAAAATTATACATTTAAAAGATTTCATATTCATATACAGTTCATATTCTCAGATCTTCAGTAAAAAAGTAAAACAAGAAAAGAAACACTTTAGTGTGTTAAATTAGTGTTGCACAGTAGCCTATACTGTTGCCATGGCACTACCACGGACTCAAGATCACAATGCCGGTGGTAACACATTGTTTTTCATTAAATACAGTTGTATGTATGTACCTAATGCTTATGCAGCGAGCCATTGATAAGAGAGCAAGACTCAATTGCGAAGACCTTCATCTAAGGGGCCAGTCACTCTGAATGCCTCTTTGAGTCCGTCTTTTTCTATGTTAGCATGCACTACACGGAGTCTTTGACCATGATAAAAAAAAAAATATTTTACAGCCTTAGTAGTCTTCACTTCACTACTCATTTGCATAAAGTTGAACTCTACTAAACTATGTTGCATCACCAAAGGTGGCTGTCACTCATGTTGCTGGAAATCACCAATTCTCACTGAAAATGTGTGACTTTCATTTGCTTAAGCGCTGCAAATCGCTGTCAGTGTGAACGCTCCACCGCCACCATTGAACTCTGCTTAACTTCGTCGTATCGCCAATGGATGCTCTTATGTTGCCAGAAATTGCCAATTCTAATTGAAAATGATAAATTCTGGATGCTTTGTCGGTGCCAGTGTGAACGCTCTTTAACATATGGTTTATTAACATACACTCTCTATCGCCTCCTTGAGTAATGAGGTTCGTTACTGCCACAGTTACTTAAAAACATGCATAAGTTTGTACAACAGGACAGTGCACTTGCAATGCATTGGCCAGGCATTTGCATCAGCATTCTATGTTTCTGACCTAAGAAGTGCTAAATGAGAATACATTGTACTGGAAAAGTGTAAGTGGTTCACCTGACAGGTCCAGACATTAAGACAGCTGTGATGCAAGTCAGGAAACCAACAGAGGCCACAGCCATCTGGTTATCACTTCCAGACTTCCACACTAGCATGGTGTTCTTCACGGCCTCTTCTGGTAGAAGACCCACAAAATTGGCCCACATCTTGGTGCTCTCATTGGCCTTGGTTTCGCTGCCATTTTTAAGGGGGTTTTTGGGCGGGGTAACTCCTCCGCTTAAGGGCTGCATGACCTTGAATGACACCTCTGGATCTCCAGATCCAGACAAAGCAACAGCTACCAAGAAGGCACAGGTGAAAAAGGCAAGGACTCGAGGGAAGATCGACCAGGCTGGTGTGGTGAGGGTGTAGGTGTTCTGTCCAAAAGAAAAATGGAAGATTACCTGATACAGGACCAGAAGAGCACTTGATAGTTGCATGCCAAGCCTGATTAAAACCTCAACAAGAATCAACAGTAGCTGTACAATGAAATACTTAGGACACAAAAGCAGCAAGAGAGAACAGGTCTTTTCTTATCTCTGGCATTCACTTACATCCATCTATCTGTGATTTAAGAAAACAGTAGTAACAGATTGGTCATTAATCACACTTTTTACACGCTACACACGCAAACTAAGTTGTTGTAAAATTGCAGGTTATCTGGGCAACTTATCTGAATTCAGTACATATTTCATGTCAATCCCTTGGCACCTAATCAAGCCTCTAGTATCACTGAATCAAATTGACTTCAGAGTCGTATAAAAGAGGAACTTGCTCTATTTTTCATGTCAAGTCAAGTCCAATGGCAGGAACTAAACAATGTCAAATCAAATCAAAATCAAAATCACATTTATTGTCACACAGCCATATACACAAGTGCAATGGTGTGTGAAATTCTTGGGTGCAGTTCCGATCAATATAGCAGTCGTGAAAGTGATGAGACATATACCAATTTACAATAACATCAAATTAACACAACACAATTTAAAGTCTAATATACACATAATTACACACAACAATATACAAATAATAACATACACTGTACAGTATACAATACGCACAATATAGATACACATTATTCAATAAAAATAAAAAAAAGTATATATAGTAGTATATATAGATGTACAGTAGGCTGTATTGTACTGTATTGACATTCAGGCTGTCGGCTGATAGTAAGTTGTTAAGAGAGAATATATATAATAATATAATTTATGACAGTCCGGTGTGAGATATAAGAGTAATAAAGTGCAGTGCTGATGTATTTTGATTGTGGGAGATCAAGAATTCAAAAGTCTGATTGCTTGGGGGAAGAAGCTATCATGGAGTCGGCTGGTGCGGGTCCTGGTGCTGCAATATCGCCTGCCTGATGGTAGCAGTGAGAACAGCCCATGGCTCGGGTGGCTGGAGTCTCTGATGATCCTCCGAGCTTTTTTCACACACCGCCTTGTATATATTTCCTGGAGGGAGGGAAGCTCACCTCCGATGATGAGTCTGGCAGTTCGCACCACCTTTTGCAGTGCTTTGCGGTTGTGGGCTGTGCTATTGCCGTACCAGGTGGAGATGCAGCCAGTCAGGATGCTCAATACAGTGCAGGTGTAGAACCGTGTGAGGATGTGGCGGTTCATTCCAAACTTCCTCAGCCGTCTCAGGAAGAAGAGGCGCTGATGAGCCTTCTTCACAACGACTTCAGTGTGGATGGACCATGTGAGTTCCTCAGTGATGTGGACACCCAGGAACTTGAAGCTGCTGACTCTCTCCACTGGTGCTCCATTGATGGTGATGGGACTGTGTTCTCTGTCTTTTCTTCTGAAGTCCACCACAAGCTCCTTTGTCTTACTGACGTTGAGGGAGAGGTTATGCTCCTGACACCAGTGTGCCAGAGTGTGCACCTCCTCTCTGTAGGCTGTTTCATCATTGTCAGTGATCAGACCTACCACCGTCGTGTCATCAGCTAACTTGATGGCATTGGAGCTATGTGTTGCCACACAATCATGTGCGTACAGGGAATACAGGAGTGGGCTGAGAACACAGCCCTGTGGGGCTCCAGTGTTGAGGGTCAGTGATGAGGAGATGTTGCTGCCTATTCTAACCACCTGGCGTCTGCTTGACAGGAAGTCCAGGATCCAGCTGCGCAGCGAGCTGTTTAAGCCAAGAGCCCGGAGTTTCTCATCTAGCTTGGAGGGCACTATAGTGTTGAATGCTGAGCTGTAGTTTACAAACAGCATTCTCACATAAGTGTTTTTTTTTTCCAGGTGGGAGAGAGCAGTGTGTAGTGTAGATGTAATGGCATCATCAGTGGAGCGGTTGTTGCGGTAAGCAAACTGCAATGGGTCAAGAGAGAGAGGCAGCACAGAGCAGATGTAATCTCTGATTAGTCTCCCAAAGCATTTGCCAATGATGGGGGTCAGAGCAACAGGACGCCAGTCATTTAAGCAAGTTATTTTTGATTGCTTTGGAACAGGCACAATGGTAGATGTTTTAAAGCATGTGGGGACTACAGACAAAGAGAGGGAAAGGTTGAAAATGTCTGTAAAAACACTAGCCAGCTGGTTCGCTCATGCTCTGATGACGCGGCCCGGAATGCCGTCTGGGCCGTCGGAAGGCTCGGGTTACATCCGCTACAGAGACGGAGAGTGAACTCACCTCTGTAGCTTCGGCCGCGAGAGCTCTCTCCGCGAGGGCGGTGTTATTTCCCTCAAAACGAGCATAAAAAGTATTTAGCTCATTCGGGAGAGAGGCAGCGGTGTTCATGGCGGAGTTTTTATTCCCTTTAAAGTCCGTGATGATGTTAATTCCCTGCCACATGCTTCTACAGTTGGTGGTGTTAAACTGTCCTTCAATCTTGTTCCTGTACTGGCGTTTTGCTGTTTTTCGGAGGGCATAACTGGCTTGTTTATGCTCCTCCGCGTTCCCGGAATTTAAAGCGGAGGTCCGCACATTAAGTGCCGCGCGAACATCGCTATTTATCCATGGCTTCTGGTTCGGATAGATCCGTGTTGTTCTGGTCGGAACGACGTCCTCCGTGCACTTTTTGATGAAACACATTACGCTATCAGCGTAAACCTCGATGTCGTCATCAGAGGCGGACTGGAACATCTCCCAGTCCGTATGATCAAAACAGTCCTGTAGCATAGAGTCTGATTGGTCCGACCAGCACTGGATCGTTCTGAGGGTGGGTGCTTCCTGTTTCAGTTTCTGCCTGTAAGCGGGCAGAAGCAGAATGGAAGAGTGGTCCGATTTGCCAAATGGTGGGCGGGGGAGGGATTTGTAGCCATCCCGGAAGGGAGAGTAGCAATGGTCCAAAACCCTGTCCCCTCGTGTGTTGAAACTAATGTGCTGGTGGTATTTTGGTGCGACTGATTTGAAACTGGCTTTATTAAAGTCCCCGGTCACAATGAACGTGGCCTCAGGGTGCGCGGTTTCCTGCTCACTTATACTCCCATACAGTTCCTTGAGTGCCCGGTCTGTGTCGGCTTGTGGCGGGATGTACACAGCAGTGATAATGACCACTGTGAATTCCCTCAGTAGCCAGAATGGTCAACACAGAAGCATGAGAAATTCCAGATCAGGAGAGCAGAAAGACTTGATAGAATGTACGTTCCTCTGATCACACCAGGATTTGTTGATCATAAAACATACACCACCACCACCTCTGCTTTTACCTGAGAGGTCTTTCGCTCTGTCCGCTCAGTGCACGGAGAACCCCGCGGGTTCAATGGCTGAGTCTGGAATCTCCACAGACATCCAAGTTTCTGTAAGGCAGACAATGCAGCAGTCCCTCGTCTCTCGTTGGAAAGAGATCTGCGCTTTCAGCTCGCAGAGCTTGTTATCCAGAGACTGAACATTTGCCAGTAGAATACTGGGTAGCTGGGGTCGATTTGTGCGGCGTCTTACTCTGATGAGAACGCCGGCTCCATTTCCCCTTTTCCTCCTGCGTTTCCGCGGCCGTGCAGCCCAGACAAAGGGCTCCGCTTGCGTGTTTGTAAACAGCGGGTCGGCATTGAGGAATCTGAAGTCCAGTTACGGTGTGAAATTGCTGAACCAATGTCCAAAAGTGTTTGTCTGTCGTAGACAATAAGGCAGACAACATCCAAGACAAAAAACATAAGAACTGTGAACAAAACAAACAAACACTACCATGTTGTGTCGGAGCTCACAACGCAGCCGCCATACTCTGCGCAATCTTGAGTCCAATGTGGTCTTAAAGGGATATTTCAGCCAAAAATGAAAATTCTGTCACTATTATTTATTTACCCTCCTGACTTCAAGTTTTGGTCTGTTTGGTCTTACACAAATGTATCGTATGACTTCAGAGGACTCAGAAAATACCACACAAGTCATATGACCCACTTTTAAAGGTGCTTTTTGTGTCATTTGAACTTAACAGCCCGAGTCCCTAATCACTTTCATTGTATGAAAAAAGTGGCCATGATGTTATTACAATGTCCATGTTCTATGGAAGTTTGGAATGACATGAGGGCGAGTAAATGGACATAATTTTCCTTTTTGGCTGTACTAATGCTTTGAAGCAAATATGCCAAATATATAGTGAAAATCACCTTAACGAAAGCCTTATCAGCATCCCAACTACGTTTGAGTTGGTGATTGAAGAGCAGAGCTCGCAGCTGTCGGTTCTGATGTTTTATATAGTACTCCACTGCAGACTGGCATGGCCTGCACAACTTGTAGGTCTGCTCGAGGTGATGCTTATACACCTCGATCTCTTCATCATAGTTTTCCTGCCAAGGTGATGAACATATCAGATTTAATGTTACTGGTTGCATGTCTGTTACTTATTAAGCTGGTGTCTTTCATCACAGGCATGGTAAGTTGAAGTAAACTTGGAGTAAACTCAAAACAAAATGGTTAAGAGCAGGACAGTGCTTTAGATGTTCCTACCATCAAAAAACAGATTTATGACAGATTCATAGATGCCTTTTGCATGTTGTATTTAAACAATCGATTTAGTCTCAAAATCGTAAAAATAGCATGACAGAAGTTGATGTACACTGTACAATAAAACCAAAATCAATTCACAACCCCTCATAATTATGCAAATAAATGGGTCGGTTTTAAACCTACATCATCCCTGGGGATGAACGAGGCCAGCTGCTTAATCTTGAGCATCTGGTTGTTGTTGCACTTCCTGCACAAAAGCATCTGGCAGTTGACCCACTGCAGAGTTTTAGGTGACTCAGAAACGCCAGCCGAAACTCCATGGTTGAGATGCTCCATGTATTGAGCAGGGATGGGTTTGTTGTAATCCCCATTCTACAGATCAAAAACATATCAACATCAAATTCAAAGCATCAATTGCTGGCCACAGACCCAATGCACTCACATGCTTGGTCACATAAATGTATAGCACGTCTAAACACTGCATCAATATTAGTGCCCAACCGATATATCGGTCGGCAGATATTATCGGCCGATATTAGCCTTTCACCGATATATCGGTATCGGCATACAGGTGCATCTCAATAAATTAGAATGTCGTGGAAAAGTTCATTTATTTCAGTAATTCAACTGAAATTGTGAAACTCGTGTGTTAAATAAATTCAGTGCACACAGACTGAAGTAGTTTAAGTCTTTGGTTCTTTTAATTGTGATGATTTTGGCTCACAGTTAACAAAAACCCACCAATTCACTATCTCAAAAAATTAGAATACATCATAAGACCAATAAAAAAAACACTTTTAATGAATTGTTGGCCTTCTGGAAAGTATGTTCATTTACTGTATATGTACTCAATACTTGGTAGGGGCTCCTTTTGCTTTAATTACTGCCTCAATTCGGCGTGGCATGGAGGTGATCAGTTTGTGGCACTGCTGAGGTGGTATGGAAGCCCAGGTTTCTTTGACAGTGGCCTTCAGCTCATCTGCATTTTTTGGTCTCTTGTTTCTCATTTTCCTCTTGCCAATACCCCATAGATTCTCTATGGGGTTCAGGTCTGGTGAGTTTGCTGGCCAGTCAAGCACACCAACACCATGGTCATTTAACCAACTTTTGGTGCTTTTGGCAGTGTGGGCAGGTGCCAAATCCTGCTGGAAAATGAAATCAGCATCTTTAAAAAGCTGGTCAGCAGAAGGAAGCATGAAGTGCTCCAAAATTTCTTGGTAAACGGGTGCAGTGACTTTGGTTTTCAAAAAACACAATGGACCAACACCAGCAGACGACATTGCACCCCAAATCATCACAGACTGTGGAAACTTAACACTGGACTTCAAGCAACTTGGGCTATGAGCTTCTCCACCCTTCCTCCAGACTCTAGGACCTTGGTTTCCAAATGAAAACAAAACCTGCTCTCATCTGAAAAGAGGACTTTGGACCACTGGGCAACAGTCCAGTTCTTCTTCTCCTTAGCCCAGGTAAGACGCCTCTGACGTTGTCTGTGGTTCAGGAGTGGCTTAACAAGAGAAATACAACAACTGTAGCCAAATTCCTTGACACGTCTGTGTGTGGTGGCTCTTGATGCCTTGACCCCAGCCTCAGTCCATTCCTTGTGAAGTTCACCCAAATTCTTGAATCGATTTTGCTTGACAATCCTCATAAGGCTGCGGTTCTCTCGGTTGGTTGTGCATCTTTTTCTTCCACACTTTTTCCTTCCACTCAACTTTCTGTTAATATGCTGGGATACAGCACTCTGTGAACAGCCAGCTTCTTTGGCAATGAATGTTTGTGGCTTACCCTCCTTGTGAAGGGTGTCAATGATTGTCTTCTGGACAACTGTCAGATCAGCAGTCTTCCCCATGATTGTGTAGCCTAGTGAACCAAACTGAGAGACCATTTTGAAGGCTCAGGAAACTTTTGCAGGTGTTTTGAGTTGATTAGCTGATTGGCATGTCACCATATTCTAATTTTTTGAGATAGTGAATTGGTGGGTTTTTGTTAAATGTGAGCCAAAATCATCACAATTAAAAGAACCAAAGACTTAAACTACTTCAGTCTGTGTGCACTGAATTTATTTAATACACGAGTTTCACAATTTGAGTTGAATTACTGAAATAAATGAACTTTTCCACGACATTCTAATTTATTGAGATGCACCTGTATATTTTACCAATATGCGCTGATATGAAAACTTTTTTTCAGAACGTATAATAAAGAAAACAATGCTTTAGAATTGGTGTCATTATGTCGTTTGTTCAGCTGAGCACGCTCCAACTCCATTGTTTACAGAGCTGACTCTGAGCTGACGGTGGGTCTGCAGAAAGGGCGGAGTTGAGCTGTGTCGGTAAGTTGCTAACTAGTTTGTGAAATACATACTGGAAAGTTAATAAACAATGACCCCATAATTTTCCCTATTACTAATATAACGTTAACCCTGTCCCTGACAACCATGTCACTCATGTCTGTTTGCTGTTAGCCAGCTCTAGTTTGTCAGTGCAATCAGTAATGTAGCAGATTGAAAGGTAATCAGAGCATGTTTTTGCAGCTCAGCAGACAACGGTGCGGTGGTGGATTGTGTCTGAGTGTTGATTTCACACTATGTTATTACCTAGTTGGTGAGACACAATGCTGGAAATTAAAATAAACGTCCGTCTTCTACTCTCCGTGACAACGAGCTTATAGCTAACTAGCTAATCACATAGCTACTTTCACTGCTTGCAGCTGAGAGGGAGCTAATGTGTAAACATGTATTCACCAAACTGTTTTGTTCAGGATTCACAGTTTGATACTCCCTTCAGCTGAACAATTCCAGTCGTGTCATTTATAAAATGTAATATTTAAAAGTCTGGTTTTCCACAGTTGAAAGTTTCCCCTGAACTTGTATAGCAGAATACGGTGTAACACCACTGCCGCTGTTTATCTTGACTCAGCAGTATTAATATAGTCAACATTTGACTGATAATAAACAGTAATACTGATGTTTATTAAGCTATTCATTTTTATTCATTCTTAATTTTAATAGTCAGCAGTTGACTGACACTAAACAGTAATACTGATGTTTATTTAGCTATTTATTTTATTTTTATTTATTCTTTATTTTGATGGTCAACATTTGACTGATACTAAACAGTAATACTGATGTTTATTTAGCTATTTGTTTTATTTGTATTTATTCTTTATTTAAATGGTCAGCAACTGACTGATACTAAACATACATTACTGATGTTTATTAAGCTATTTATTGTATTTTTTATTCATTCTTTATTTTCTCAGTGTTCATTTCTAGAATTTGTTGACAATGTATATTAATAATGTCAAATATTCTTTGATAAAAATATTTGTTTATGAAAGCAGCCTTCAGTACCTTTGCATAGTCATATCTGTGCAAAATCTACATACGAAAGGTCTGTTTTAATTCTAGCTCAAAAATTAACTATTTCGGCCACCATATCGGTAATCAGTGAATTTTCCCTCTCTAAAATCCCATATCGGTCGGGCTCTAATCAACATACAGTATTGTATTGTAACACGAGCAGAACAAAACTGTGTGTAAATTGTTTATGAACCCCTTCATATGTAAATTGCCCAATGAAATCTTATGAATAATGCCCATTATCAGACACATATAACAACAAATATACTGTATCTCCCATCATTTTGGATGCAATCAATACCTCTTGAAACCCATTATACTGTTCACAGTATGGGCAATCCCAACAGTTTCTGTTCCCATATGGTACCACTGTGTCCTGATTGCAGAACCAACAATTCACTTTGACATGAGTTGGTTTCTTCCTGTAGAATTAAAACAAGAATTGTGAAGATCAGTCTTAGAAGTGCTACACATCAATACCTATCAATAGCAGGATATAACCGCAGTGCAATTCTTTCATTAGCTTGACCTGACAGTCTAGTTTTTGGCTGCATTCCTTTCGATGTGATATGCTGAAAAACATGATTTAATTCATATTTATGTATCCTCTAGCTTTTAATCTAATCTATCGAGTAAATAAACTACTCAATCAATCAATGTCTTTTATTAATTGGGATTTGAAACTGACTACCTAACAGTAGTATGAAACTATTTACAAGCGGATAAGAGTTTGATTACATGGATAAATTCAGTCTGTGAGAATATAAACAATGGCAACATGATTGGATGCATAAAAAATATGATTCATCAACCATAACAAGTGATGACATGTTTTCTATTAGTTAGAAATTTGAAGGAACTAGATTCCAGGAAATTATGTATTTTTTCCATAATGAATGGTGTAGCCTAATTGCCAGATAAAGTGGCAGTCTAGACAAAATATGATTAATTCACATATAATTAGAGCATGAAAACTTATCAAAGCTGGGATCTTATATTAATATACATGCTTTTAGTCTAGCTTTAGGAAATGCGTGGTATAAGCTAATTTCTGACAGTAGTGACATTTAAGACATGTAGAAATATTATATAACATAGTAATATAATAAAATATTTACTGGGAATTTCTATTACTAACTTGGTATTAACCAATACCATAATAGAATATAATAGAAATAAATATTTTAAAAGCTTTTAAACATTTTACATTAATTTGTGTTATAATTCTATAGTAAAAACAATAACTATAATAGCTATGCTATATTATATACTAACTATGGGTACCATTATGAATTTGTGTACGTTTTTAAGCACTTCAAATATGAAGGGAAAACTCGCGCGCCTATTTAGAAAGCGCGCGCCCGCATTCACAGGCTGCGTATGCGAAGGGAGGGCAATAACTTTTACATGAAAATTCTCCTGCACGTTATTGAAAGGAGGTCAGGAAAAGCGTTTTGTTAATTGTGATGCACTCCAGAGTCGTAGCAAGCTACACATGTCTGTTCTGCGAGGCCCAGCGACATTTTATGGGCAGGGACACTATACCTGGTTGTAAGTTTGTAGATCAGCGCTCCGACGCCACCGACTATTAATGGCGGGTATTGTAGTAACATCTGGTTAAAGGCCTCCATTGCAAAATGGGATATTGACAGTAGTGTTTTTAATAAGAAAGCTGGAGTCGTGCATGTGGCAACAGAGTCCACGTGCAGCGATCTACAACATGGTCATGTGAAGGAGTTATCAAAATAAAAGTCAATGCGCCTCGAGGTCTCTTAAGAAATCATTACCGCACCACAATCAAGTGAAACACAGGGTTTTTGCCTTGTGAAGCGACCATAAGCATGGATAAAGGCGTTATATTAATACATTATTATTATTATATTCCAAACTCCTCCATTAATTAATAAAGATAGAATTTTATATATAAATAATAATCATATATATATATATATATATATATATATATATATATATATATATATATATATATATAGTGTGTGTGTGTGTGTGTGTGTGTGTGTGTGCGCGTGTGCGTGTATGTGTGTGTGTGTGTGTGCGCGTGTGCGTGTATGTGTGTAAATATACACTACCGGTCAAAAGTTTTGAAACACTTATTCTTTATTATAATTTTGTTTTTGTTTTTTTACGTTTTAGAATAATAGTAAAGTCATCAAAACTATGGAATAACATAAATGGAACTATGGGAATTATGTTGTGACTAAACAAAATCCAAAATAAACAAAAACTGTGTTATATTTTAGCATCTTCAAAGTAGTCACCATTTTACGGAAGCTCTGAACCGCAAAGTGAAAAAATAAATAAATAAGAGTGAAAAAAAAAAAAATAGTGTCTCAGCTCCTTCCTGAGCCTAAGTCTTAATTTTTTTTTCTCTTCAAATGTTTTTTCTCTCTGTAAAAAAACACATTTTTCTCTCTTAAAAAAAAGTTTTTTTTTTTTCTCATTAAAAAAATAAATAAAAAATTTCTCTCTTCAAAAAAAAAAAAAAAATTTTTTTTTCTCTCTTCAAAAAAATGCATGCGGTACCAACCTTTTTGCCGGAGCTGCCGTGCCGGGACGTGGGTTGGCTGTTATTGCGAAAACGGCATGAGTAAATTGGGAGGGGTTATTTGTGACTTAATAAATAACATTACACATTACATTCAATGAGGCCTCCCCGGAGAAAAGAAACCCACAAGCATGTAAAACAAATAACCCAACAACAAAATGTACTGCTGGCTTCCTAACCCGCTACTGGACGTGGGATACAGCATTCGTAGAACACATCAACAGCGGTCGCCTAAACCTCGAGTTCAAGATTACCCGGGAGCGATACTATAGGTGATTCACCAATTTGTTTGGGATGAGCATTTTACATTGGCGTAACTGTCTAGCTCATGTTTAGACAGACCAGCAATATTTGGATATTTATTTGACATTCTTCATCTGGAACTCTTCACTTCTGCAGTAGACAGTGTGTTTCAAAAGCACAGACAACTTGTTATATTAAAATATATTATTATAATTAAACTCCACCATGAAAGTCTGCACATGACATCCCCGTTCAGTCGTGAGGATTTAATTTATAAGTGATCTTTTCGTTTAGAAATTAGATTACTTACAACAATATTAATATTACCAGGTGTACTCCTAACACTTCAGAAGGACAGACATAATAATAATTTCCCCATGTTTCCTGTTTTCCTCAATACATTCCTTCGCTTCCACCATGTAACACTGAGCAAACGGCATAGATTGGTTTAGAAAGACCAACAATTTCAAACAAAAAAATAACTCCAGTTGTTACATGACAACGAATGCCATATCAAACATATGTATCCTGATTTTGTCTTGATTAAGGTTTGTAAACCCTTAAATAAATAATAAATGTGTTATTCAGCTATACAGCAACAAAGCATTAAAAGCGTAAGATTACATGTTTACAGATAGTGGCACCTGGTGGCCAAGGTTGGTACCGCGTGCATTTTTTTGAAGAGAGAAAAAAAAAAATGTTTGAAGAGAGAAAAACAAAATTTTGAAGAGAGAAAAAAAAAACATTTTAGGGAGAGAGAGAAAAAAAAAAAAAGACTTAGGCTCAGGAAGGAAGGACACAATTTTTTTTTCCACCTTGCGGTTCAGAGCTTCCGTACCCTTTGCCTAGATTTTGCAGACATGTACTCTTGACATTTTCTCAACCAACTTCTTGAGATATCACACTGGGATGCTTTTTAAACAGTATTGAAGGAGTTCCCATCTATGCTGGGCACTTATTGGCTGCTTTTCTTTATTATTTGGTCCAAGTCATCAATTTAAATTTTTTTTTTTTATTTTTATTAAATTTTAGTTTTATAATGAAATAAATTAATATGTTGGCACAATTATATTTTTGTCTACAAAACTAATTTCAAACATTTAAGCATACACCTTCAGATCAAAAGATTTTTAAGATCATGAGAAACATTTCAGTCAAGTGTTTCAAAACTTTTGACCAGTAGTGTATAAATACAGTTGTGCTCAAGTTTGCATACCCTGGCAGAAATTGTGAAATTTTGAAAATATGACTGATCATGACTGATCACGTTTCATGTGTTATTGTAGTTTACCTTGCTGAATAATTACAGATTTACATTGACATTAACCTGATTTTTAGTATAAAGAGAAGAACGTTGAAATTATTTGAAAGTTACGAAGCAAGGTAGCTTGCAATTCGTCAGCGTTAGCAGGCAAGATCAAGTTAGCTAAAATTACACAGATCAATCCTTATGGCACTATATTTCACATGCTTTGCAGTTATGTAAGCTTACCTGTCCAATAAGAAGAACGCCTATTCAGGGTCGGTTTTGATTGCCAAAACCGAATGAAGGTCCAGGAATCAAATGCCCTGCCGATGTTACTCTAGTTTTCGCTCCACCACGATCACGTTTTCCGCTTAGCCAGATGGGATTCAGTAGATAAATGTTTTTTTTTTTTTTTTGGCTTACTCTGAGTGTGTAGGAGTCGGTGTTGTGCTGGGAGCCGGATGTTTGCTGGATTCCATCTCTAAGATAACGTTACCCAGTGTTCCAGTTTGTTGTTGCTGTTGAATAGCGGAAGCACTGAGGCAAGACTCTCGGGAGCGCGCATAAACGTCACATCCTTTGGATTTTCCCGGCAAAAGCGACCCGCTCCCTTCCCATGAAAATCAGTCTACAGGCTTTAATAGGCAACCTAGGAAGTCCGGGAAGGGCTCATTTTTTAAGTTGCATTACAAGCCGTTCACACATTGGCAAAAAAAAAAATAGTTACATATTGCACCTTTAAAACCACCTGCCTAATAATGTGTAGGTACCCCTCATGCCACCAAAACAGAGCCAACCCACATCACAGAATAGTATTCTGAGATGATATTCTTCCATCTACAATTGTACAGAACGGTTATCTGAGTTACCGTAGACTTTGTCAGTTCGAACCAGTCTGGCCTTTCCCTGTTTACCCCTCTCATCAACAAGGCATTTCCATCCACAGAACTGCCCCTCACTGGATGTTTTTTTGTTTTTGGCACCATTGCGAGTAAATTCTAGAGACTGTTGTGTGTGAAAATCCCAGCAGATCAGCAGTTACAGAAATACTCAAACCAGCCCGTCTGGCGCCAACAATCATGCCATGGTCAAAATCACAGAGATCACATTTTTTCCCCATTCTGATGGTTGATGTGAACATTGACTGAAGCTCCTGACCAGTATCTGAATGATTTTATGCATTGCACTGCTGTCACACGATTGGCTGATTAGATAATCGCATGGATGATTGTTGGTGCCAGACGGCATGGTTTGAGTATTTCTGTAACTGCTGATCTCCTAGGATTTTCACACACAACAGTCAAATTTACTCTGAATGGTGCCAAAAAACATCCAGTGAGTGGCAGTTCTGTGGACGGAAATGCCTTGTTGATGAGAGAGGTCAACAGAGAATGGCCAGACTGGTTCAAACTGACAAGGTCCATCAAGTAAAACAAAATGTAATTAAAATATAAAGTATTTAATTAAAATATATATTTTAGGGTAGTCATGAAAGCAGTATCAAGTGTCCTGAAGTGTGACATAATATACTCTAAAATTCTTAAATATTTTCTAGTTCTTGTCTAGTTATCATACATGCAGTATTACTTAATCAGAACTAATGCAAAACTTCATGGGACATATAAACTCATCTTAAAAAAGAAACGTCCTCTCAATTTCAACTGCTTTTATTTTCAGCAAACATGACATGTGTAAATATTTGTATGAACATAAAATGATTCAACAACTTAGACATAAACTGAACAAGTTTCACAGACATGTGACTAACAGAAATGGAATAATGTGTCCCTGAACAAAGGGGGAGGGGGGTCAAAATCAAAAGTAACAGTCAGTATCTGGTGTGGCCACCAGCTGCATTAAGTACTACAGTGCATCTCCTCCTCATGGACTGCACTGAATTTTCCAGTTCTTGCTGTGAGATGTTACCCCACTCTTCCACTAAGGCACTTGCAAGTTCCCGGACATTTCTTGGGGGAATGGCCCTTGCCCTCACCCTCCGATCCAACAGGTCCCAGACGTGTGGTTGGTGGCATTGTCATGCTAGAGGGTCATGTCAGAATGAGCCTGCAGGAAGGGTACCACATGAGGGAGGAGGATGTCTTCCCTGTAACGCACAGTGTTGAGATTGCCTGCAATGACAACAAGCTCAGTTCGATGATGCTGTGACACACCACCCCAGACCATGACGGAACCTCCACCTCCAAATCGATCCCGCTCCAGAGTACAGGCCTTGGTGTGACGCTCATTCCTTCAACGATAAACACGAGTCCGACCATCACCGCTGGTGAGACAAAACTGTGACTCGTCAGTGAAGAGCACTTTTTGACAGTACTTTCTGGTCCAGCGAAGGTATGTTTGTGCCCATAGGTGACGTTGTTGCCAGTGATGTCTGATAAGGACCTGCCTCACAACAGGCCTACAAGCCCTCAGTCCAGCCTCTCTCAGCCTATTGTGGACAGTCTGAACACTGATGGAGGGATTGTACGTTCCTTGTGTAACTCGGGCAGTTGTTGTTGCCATCCTGTACCTGTCCCACAGGTGTGATATTCAAATGTACCAATCCTGTGAAGTGGCAGACACATGGTCTGCCACTGTGAGGATGATCAGCTGTCCTTCCTGTCTCCTTGCAAAGCTGTCTTAGGCGTCTCACAGTACGGACATTACAATTTATTGCCCTGGCCACATCTGCAGTCCTCATGCCTCAATGCAGCATGCCTAAAGCACATTCACGCAGATGAGCAGGGACCCTGGGCATCTTTCTTTTGGTGTTTTTCAGAGTCAGTAGAAAGGTCTCTTTAGTGTCTTAAGTTTTTATAACTGTGACCATAATTGCCTACCGTCTGTAAGCTGTTAGTGTCTTAATGACCGTTCCACAGGTGCATGTTCATTAATTGTTTATGGTTCATTGAACGAGCATGGAAAACATTGTTTAAACCCTTTACAATAAAGATCTATAAAGTTATTTGGATTTTTACAAAATTATCTTTAAAATACAGTGTCCTAAAAAAGGGACGTTTCTGTTTTTGCGGAGTTTTATATATATATATATATATATATATATATATATATAAATTCACTTGTCCCAAAAATGTTGTGAAAGAACATGTTTACCATCACCTGCTTCATTTCCAAGTAATGTCAGCTGCATATTAAACAAGTGTATGCCACATCAGTTAAGTTACAAATGTTTTTCAATACAAAATAAAATGTTAATATCAAAGCAGTGTTCTTGGTTTTGCATGAAGGTAAAGTGAATCAGTAACTGTTAAAATGGCATAAACCTGCCCTCTTGTGGTAATAGGTAACTACAGAATACAAAAAGTCATGTATAAGGTTTGATTACTTGGTAATCTTTTAGTCACCTGAAAGTTTGTCTAATGCTTCAACAATAGGACTATATACACGCAATGAGCATTTTATTAGGTACACCTGTACACCTACTTATGAGATTATCTAATCAGCCAATCGTATGGCAGCAGTGCAATTAATAAAATCATGCAGATACAGGTCAGGAGCTTCAGTTAATGTTCACATCAACGATCAGAATGGGGAAAAAAAATTTGATCTCAGTGATTTGAAATGTGGCATGATTGTTGGTGCCAGATGGGCTGGTTTGAGTATTTCTGTAACTGATCTCCTAGGATTTTCACACACAACAAACAGTCTCGAATTTACTCAAAATGGTGCCCAAAACAAAACAAAAAAAACATCCAGTGAGCGGCAGTTCTGCGGATAGAAACACCTTGTTGATGAGAGAGGTCAACAGAGAATGGCCAGACTGGTTTGAGCTGACAGAAAGGCTACGATAACTCAGATAACCACTCTGTACAATTGTAGTGCGCAGAATAGCATCTCAGAATGCACAACACGTCAAATCTCGAGGCGGATGGGCTACAACAGCAGGGGACCATGTCTGGCACTTTAAGACCATAGTGTTCCTAATAAAGAGCTCAGTGTAAATTAACCAAATAATATTAAATACATGTGATGTTGCTAACATGCTTCAGATTAAATAATTTCAAAACATGTCACTTGATCAGCACACTGCTTGACCACATGAAAGATTATTAATACATTCCTCTTACCTTGTTTATTAACACCTCGCCTCTCACAGCATTGTGTAACAAGAGATAATACCACGACCTTACTAGTAGGCTCAAAGTTCATGTTTTTGTTTTAGACCCTCGTGTAGCTTCATGTATACCACAGGGATCATGGGATTATTTACACTTTCCTCCATTTTCAAAGTAGTTGCATTAATATTCATATTCCACCCAACAGGCTTTAAAAAGGCACTTTACTTTTCATTATTTATTTTATTTAAACAACAGCTGCATATGCATCACGGCCCTCCTTTCTGTAAAAGTTTCATAGATCACAGAAAAGAAACAGTAAACAGATGAAACCTCTATTAAAGAGATCAGAATTAATTGGTCAGCCTCCAGAATGCAACTAAAATGTTACAAAATGCAACATGAGTTCGTCAGCTCCTAATGAGGTATTCTACAACTTCATTTCAGTGTCATTTCCATTCCAAGAACATTAAACTAGGATCCACTAAAGATTAACTATATAACCATTGGACAATACCTGTATAGTAGACCCAAAGAATTTAATGACTGCAACAAAAAGCTGCTACTATATTAAGAATAATTTAGTTAACTTAAAAGCACTATTTGTATATTTAGATGACCTTTTTCCTTGTACAATGACAGTGTACATAAACTCCTGGAGTACCTATCCCATATGTGCCATTTACATAACACAAACAAGCAAAATGTTCCTGATAACATGTGCATTCAACTTAAATAAAAAAATAAGCCTTTAAAAGTCTTTGGATATTATTTCAATCATACTTCAACACAAGAACATTCCTGTAACCACATGATTATATTCAGTCCACTCTTTAGCTGCAGGTCAAAGGTTCTAGGTGTTCCTGTTATGTGGAGCTTCATTTAGAGGGTTCACCCAGCAGATGGACAATGAGCTCGTAGGTGGAAAGCACTATGGCTGTGTTGGGGATCTGTCTGATGAGCTGTGGAATGAGTCCTCTGTAAAAAGCCGCATAGCCCTCCTCAACCGCAACAAGGCGCGCTGTCTGAAAGAAGTACTTGTATTTGCTTCCCTCTTCTCGTAGTCTTGTCCGAATGACCTCTGTAAGAGACACCAGGAAGGGTTGTTCGTTAAAAGCAGGAATGAGAGAAAGCAAACGGTTTATGCTAAACGTATTTTTTACAATAAAAAAAATTAAGCCAAATTTAGAACCATTAAGATGGTTGGTGAATTATACCAACCCCAAATTCTCATCATTGTGTCTAGAAGTTTTACTTTTTATAATTATAATTTTCTTTATTTATCACACATTATACATTTGCACATATACAGTGAAATTCTTCTTTTTCACATATCCCAGCTAGGCTGGGGTCAGAGTGCAGGGTCAGCCATGATACAGCGCCCCTGGAGCAGATAGGGTCAAGGGCCTTGCTCAAGGGCCCAACAGTGGCATCTTGGCGGTGCTGGGGCTTGAACCCCCGACCTTCTGATCAGTAACCCAGAGCCTTAACCGCTTAACCCCCTTTTATTTCATGTAGTTCTCAAAATGATAATTCTCATTAGATTCCAATAAAAATCACTGTAATATAATATTTTATTAAAATCAGCACAACATACAATACTGCCATTATGTTTAAGCACCCTGGCCTCTGGTGTCTCGTTCTAACTTCTAATCCACGATACAACAGTACTTTTAAACAATAAAAACAAATATTTTTTTTTTTTTGCATTACGGTAATGAAAATGTGTAGTTAAATGT
Organism: Myxocyprinus asiaticus; assembly: GCF_019703515.2. Classification (NCBI taxonomy): domain Eukaryota; kingdom Metazoa; phylum Chordata; class Actinopteri; order Cypriniformes; family Catostomidae; genus Myxocyprinus; species Myxocyprinus asiaticus. The sequence goes on along the minus strand of NC_059372.1, from coordinate 17,043,067 downwards.
GCTAAATTGTCATTAAAACAGTATCACAATGCAAAATAAATTAAGCACTTTACAAAAAAATAAAATAATTTGTATATACACACATATATATATATATATATATATATATATATATATATATATATACACACACACACACACACACACATTTTTGTATTATGATAACGTTTGTTTTTATATTACAGTAATGAGAATTTGTGGGTAAATGATGGTTAAGCACATGAAATTAAAATCACAATGCAAAAGTGTCAAATGGTACAAATAAATTAAGTACTTTACAATAAAAAAAACAAAAACAAATATATATTTTTTGCATTAAGGTAATTTGATTTTTTTTTTATGGTAATGAAAAAAAAGTCATGAAATTAGTCACACAATGCAAAAATGTTAATGTTACAAATAAATTACATATAAAAAAATACATATTTAATGTGTTTATTATTATTAAGGTAGTGAGATTTATTATAATTTTTTTTGTATTGCGTAATCAATTTGTGGTTAAATGTGCTTAAGTGTCAATGCAAAAGTAAGTACTTTACAATTAAAAAAAAAATTTGCATTATGGTTCTGAAAAATATATATATATATATCTTTTTATTATTTTTTTTATTTATTTATTATGGTAATGAGAATTTGCTTGTTGTGGTAACAACCCATAAAAGTTATCTGCATCTTTTTGTTCCGTTTTATCAATTAAGATCTTATGCAGCACCATGTTATTATAATTCTTTTTTCCCCTCATACACTCAGGCCATCCATAAAAGTGCTGTTTGTGTGTCTTATTGATATAGAGGAAGCAATCTGTGTATAGCTTTAGACATAAACTGGCCGATAGCTGATTGTGCATACCATGTGGATAAGCTATGCAGGAGGCGCAGCCCTTGGCGAATGCAGCAGCAGCCATGAGGCCCAGGAAATCTGAAGCCCCCTTCTCTGTGTCAGTTGTGGGCGTTGTAAATCGACTCTGTGCTTGGTACTTTTTCAGTGTCTCATAAATAAGGAAGCAGATCATAGTCTCAGAGATGCCAGCGTACGATGCGGTCAGGCCCCGGTAAAAACCTCGCATACCTTCTGTTCTGTACACGTAGCGCGCGCACTGTAATGCATTCATTTTCTTTTCCCCTCGTGCCCTGGAGGACAAAAAGACAGTCCGTCAGGTGATGACGAAGAAATAGATTACAAAAGGTCAAGAATTTCACATGAACTATGAGGCAACAGTTCTGGTTTCAAAACCTCTTTTAGGTTTTGAACTTATAGTGAATTCTATGATCAAGGTCAGAAACAAAACAAATTACTTGAAATCAACTTTACTTTACAAAAGCACAATGTGGTTGGACTGAACTAAATGGCAGACTATTTTCGGAGCACACCATCTGATATCCTGCTCTCATCTGACCTCAGCAATCTACTGCCTGGCGTTCTTTATAGCATAAATATAGAACGCCCACCAAGACTTGACTGGTGCGTGAAGATGGATATTTATAATGTAGCTGCTTGGATCACATGCTAATCATCATGACTCTTGCATAACAGACAGTGCTATTTGGTTTTACATCCCCCCCCATCCTAAACAAATAATTAGCTTCCAAGGTACATGGGGGTGTGCTCAAACTTGCATGCACAAGGGGTTCAATTTAGTGTCTAAAACAGATAATTTGTCACATCTCACAATGGCATAAATTATGCTTATTTGGAATATTTAGATATTAGATAGAATAGATACTTAAAGGTGCAGTAAGTGATTTTTTTTTCATGGAAAGGTATGCAAAAAATTCATACTGAACTGAAATAAGTGTCATGAGATAGCTCACCAGTCTCTGTGACAGCTCTACACTTTGTAAACAGCAAACAAAAATGTGTCCACAGACTGCGGTCTGACGCTTTCTGCCCGTCAATCATTTTGTGCATTCCCATAGTTTTGTAGTTGCAGCGAATTATTGAGGCTTCTTGCCATATTCTGATTTATAATTTGACAGTTGAGGGCACCATTTCAATACTGTTGTGTTTGACAACCATAGGAACATGCTTTGTGTCTGTTTCAACAGTATCGGTATGGTGCTTTGGAAAGAGGGAGCGTGGCTAAATCAACAGCTTGGTCTCGCTGAAGGTAGAACAGCTGAAAACTTTTATAGCACCTTTAAATACTTTGAATATTTAAAATACTTAGTAAAAAAAACAAGTAGATACCGTAATTTTTTTGTGCTTTTTTTCAGACTAGACCTAAAGTAAACCAACAGCCGATGTCTATCCGCCATATTTAGGGTGACAATTTCACCCATTTATACTGTATGACCAGTCTCATCTTACAAGGTCTCTGGTCTAACTGCAAGGAGGGGTAAATGGTGTCTGAAAACAGTGTAAAGGCATCAACATACTTCTTTTCAAGCTGCATTCTTGTTTTGACCATCCAGATGGGATTCATCAGGGAGTTTGTCAAGAAAGCTAAGAGAGAGAAAGAAAGCTGCAATTAGGGGTCTAAACATTCACTTGTTCTTGAAAGCATCTATTGGTTGAGCACATTTCATCCAAAAACTAGGCTGGGTGGTTCTGAGAATCATCATCATGATTCGTCAGGTTAGAAAAGTTGAAATAGCAGAGAACTGTGAACTGGATGGCTCTTTTCAAATATTAGATCTAGAGGCACAAAGACAGTTTTCCCAAAAATTGTACTTCAACAACACCAGAGTAAATTGTTTTTGCTGTTGTTGTTGTTAGTATGTCATAGAACATACGGGATAACGCTTACATGGTGGATGCAGTATGCGCAGGAATTTATTTATACTTCACACCTGAATAACCTAAAGAACGTACCTATTCAACGGTTGACTTTTTTTTTTTTTTAATCGAATTCAGAATATACAGTATATAAACTATGGGATTTCAGACACAGTCCAAGTCTATTGTATTGTTTTAAAAATCATTACCAAACACCTCTGGCAAGAACTTACCTGCAAAGCCAGCTGAGGACATATGGACCACTCCACTGTTTGGCACAAAAATGCCATTGAAAGTCTCTTTTGACTTTGAATAGGCTGCGAAATAGATTGCCCTGAAGAAGAGAACAGTACATTAACAGCTGAGTGATTATCTGTTGGACTCACTACCCCCATTTCCCCTCTCCATGCATGACAGTACAGAGTTCATTTTAATGTGAAAAAAGGTCACTTATACTGAAAGGTTGCCAATGTTTTATCTATCAAGCCAAACAGCTTGCAGAGACAGTTCCTGACGGTGCAGTCTGTTCCACACTGGCGGTCTCTTTTGCTGCATGTCTGGAACAGACTGTGTGTACATCAGCACAAAAGAGCTGAATAAGCACCCAGAACCACTGCCATGATCTCGGCTAAAATGTCAGAAAAGATAATAGAGGTACTGTTTTAAATTTATGGGCCACATTGACTGATGTTATCTAGTTTGCTTAAGTAATATTAACTTAAAATATAACTTAAAATGTCACTGAGGTAATCTAGGAGGAAGTATGCTAACCATTATAGAGGAAAAAAAAAAAAAGAAAATCATTCTCTAAGAATTTACTCTTAAAACCAAATCCTTTTCCTCTATTTGTTATTGTGAGATTATAGCAAGAACTGAACAATCTTGGTCATACTGTAACTGTACCGTGTCTTTGTTTTATGACAGTGATACTCCCATCACACTAATCCGTTGACAAAGAGTGAGGTAAACAATGCTTTACTAATGACCATTTCACATGTTCAAAATACTGCAAACAATCTTTTTGAGCAGAAAACAGGATGAATTTACCATTTAAAATAAAAGACCATTGAGACTGACTGAAACAGTCCCACAATTCAACATATATCAAAATACTTTGATGTAGGGGTGCACGATATATCGGCGGCCGGTATATTATTGGCCGTTAACCGGGAAAATCAAAATATTATTATCGGGTTCATAATGGAATTACTGCATATGTTTAGCCGATAATTTGTTACGGCTTATTTGCTTGTGGCTGAGAATCTCCGAGTGTCTGCTGCGTATTTCATTCAGGCAGACACGGGCAGCCCCAAGCGACAGTGTGCGTGCACACATACAGCGTGTTCGTGCGAGCAGGTGAGAGCCAAGCTGATGTTGCTCTTATTTCAACATCTCTGCACCTTAAGTTGTTTTGGATCAACTGATGTGTGTAATGACATGCCATTTCCCATATTCTGTTTAGGTTTCATGAGGCAATAAATGAAAATGTGACAAAAACATGTGTTACTTAGTCGATCATTTTCGCTTAATGAAACAAAATGTTGGAAATAGCACATCATTACTTGCAGCACGGCTCTGCGATTAAAGCAAGCCCCAAAACAACCTAAGAGAGTTCATAGATCTTGAAGTTTCATAGTGACACTTGATGGCTAAAAACACTAGTTTGTGAGTGAAACAAATGTGCTTGATGTATTTTACGAGTGGAGACTTTTGTAATGTTATGACTCATGATTATTCGATCTCTAATGTTACCTATTCCCATTATGATTGTGTTCATATTTCATAAATTATACAGTGGAACTGTTAAGGATGAGCGCTGTAGTAAGCGTCTGTGAAACACACCACCGCTGCACACACAGTCTGGCTGCCATCATATATATTACAACATGTATACAGAGTTTAGGGTTTTGTTGTTTTAATGTTCATTACATGCTGTTAATCACCTAATTTTGGTTTAATGCATTATTACAGCAGTTTGAAGTTCATTATTTTCTCTCTCACTCATATAAATGGGCACCATACAATGTATGTAAGTGCATTGTCATTTATTTCTCATTCAAATCAGCATTTATTTGTTTTATGGGCACATTTCTGGTTCATGTAACATCAGCCAAACCTTAAATAGCAGCAAGTACAAATTCCATGCTTTTACATGACACATTTTTCAAATGAGAAGCTTTTAATGAATTTGCTTGCAGTTCCAGGTTAAAGGGTTAAAAATTAAAACATCGTTTATCGGTATTGGCCACAATGAGCTGTGAATTATCAGTGCATCCCTACTGATGATTTACAACTTAACCTTGACACTACATTCTGAACCATAGGCACAAGCATTTATTTGTATAAGAACTGAATCACATAATTACCTTGAGGGTGCAACACCAACAAGATTTGGACCCAATCCTCTGAAGAGAGATCTTGGTCCTTCTTTTTCAAGAATTGACCTATTAAGAACAAAGGAGAAATAAGATGAACAGACAGATTAAACCACAATGTGAACGTGTGGCTCTTTATTTCAGTCAGACTGCAGCAGACCAGTTTATTTTTAAATTTTTTAAACTTTGCAACAATGCTGCTGCAATACTACTGAAACAATTTTTCGCAAATTCATTTTCTTTATGATCCACCCACATGACACACCTTAGCAGCTAAATGCTGCATGTGGAATGTGAAAATGTTTTCCTCATATCTCTGGTTGAGCAAATATTACAAGTCTGAACCAGAAAAACAGAAGACACGCTATAGATCACACTACTTAAAATAACACAATCTTTGAAATCGTATAAAATGTAATCAATGTTGTGGTGAGCAAAACTGCTTTCCCAAAATGATTTTAATCTTCACAGTTTTATACTGTAGCACTTCCTAAAAGGCAAAGCCATAAACACAGCCTATATCTACAGTACATCAGTACTAAGAACCATAAAGGGTAATTTTTTGAGATCTTAACATAGATATGTGTTGCACATTATGGAAGACAATGTTAGCCTTCATCTATTTTAATCTGAAGTTAATTTATTGGGCAAAAATCAACTTAATAGAATGTGACGAGTGCATTATATATTTGTACTTTTTGTTGAATGCAATTGTGAATTGCAGAATGAATTTGTAAGAACTTCGGATACTTATAACTTTGAAAAATAAAGCAGACTGGATCACAGACAGTTGTGTTCGCTTACTCTTTAAATTTGTTCAAAATTGTGGTCAGAACTGACCTGTTCTGTAATGACGATTTAAACTGAAAATTAAGAAACATTTTAGAATCATTTTTTTATATCTATCCATCTATCTATTATATATATATATATATATATATATATATATATATATATGTAGGGGGATTTTCTGCGAAATTAGACCAATATTTTGCAATTAGTTCACTGTATGCATGTAAGGCGAGTTTTTAAATTTGGCTTCTGAAAAATTGCAGGCACCATCTAAAATATGCAGCAGAGTTTAAGCGGTTAAACTGAAAAGAAAAGGTAGTTACAAACAAGTTTTCTTATGACCGACATGGTAAAAGCACAGACATGGTGTTCTTTTCAAGGTAGACGTTTAAAAGTTCAATAAAACTCCCTTGTATCTCATGAAGTCTGGAAGTCACACAGACCAGTACACTCCTGTCAGGGACACCCTGTGCTTACAGAGAGTAATTCGAGCACAGTAAAAAGGAATAATTTGACAATCGCAGGGTCCTGGGAGCCTTGGCTGTCTTTGTGCCATGCCCATTCCCCCAAAATAGACATTCAAAAGGACTATAAATCACTTATGCACTGAACTCCTCAGCCTTTACATAAGGTTGCCTGCAACCGGCCAGTGCCAGCCGTAAAACACCCCTCATCAGCAGCAGCGGTGATCATCTGGATAAGAGCTGCCTGCATCATTACCACAAGGCCCTAATCTGCTTTCATATAAATCCAGTCACTAAACGAGTGTCATTAAATGCATTCAGATGACAGACTTCCACTCTGATAACGTCAAACGGCACCAGCCTACAGAGTTTGTAGATCTACACTTAAGCCGGGTACACACTGTATGATTTTTACAGTCCTTTACAATTGTTGCTTGTCTTGCGATGCAACATTTGACACCGCCAGAACTTTGGAGGCTGAGATTCATTCCAAAGGGAATTAAATTGGCCAATGGTGAACATGTCACACTAAGTGATCAAAAACCAACGATTTACCAAAATTTGTCGCAGGTGGCAAAAACATGACCTAAATCATATAGAAAAGCCATATTTGGAATGGAATACTAGCTTACTACTTGGGAAACGTCCACATAAATAAATTTTTATTTGTAAACGTACCAATTTGGCTATGTTTACGCATCTCATCCACAATAAAACAGCGTTTTCCTCAACTGAAAACATTCTCCATTACCGCATACTTTGGAAAACAGTGATGTTAAATGCCATTTTCAAACTAAAATTGATTAATGTGGATGTGGTCCTACTGAAGACTGTGAGATGTACACAGACTGGCCAAAAAAAATAAGTCAACATTTATGATTTAAATAAGCAGACACTTAAGAGCCTATGATTAGATCATTACTGCAGTGATTAATATGTTTTAGCTAGCAACAATACTTTTAACCCTAACTGATGCAGTGTGTAGCTTCTGATTTTTTAAACCACCATGTTGAAAGACGTATCCCGTGTCGTGGAAAAGATGTTACTGAAGGTCAGAAGGGGAAAATTGGCCTGCATCAAGCAAAGAAAACAGGAGATTGCTGAAATCACTGGAATTGGGTTAAGAACTGTCCAACGCATTATTAAAACCTAGAAGGATAGTGGTGAACCATCAGCTTCACGGAAGAAATGTGGTCAGAAAAAAAAAAGTCATGAATGATCATGATCGATCACTAAAACATTTGAAGTCAAATCGAAAAAAAAATAATAATTGACAGTAGAACTCACGGCTATGTTTAATTGTGAAATTGAGGCTAATCAGAAAAAAACGACTTTGCTAGGGAGCATAAAGATTGGACTGTGGAGCAATGGAAAATGGTCATGGGGTCTGATGAGTCCAGATTTACTCTATTCCAAACTGATGGGCGCATCAGGGTAAGAAGGGAAGCGCATGAAGAGATGCATCCGTCATGCACTGTGCCCACTTTACAAGCCTCTGGAGGCAGCGTTATGATCTGGGGATGCTTCAACTGGTTAGGTCTAGGCTCAGCAACGTTATGAGGCAATAGGATGAAGTCAGCTGACTACCTGAATGTACTGAATGTCCAAGTTATCCCATCAATGGATTTTTTCCTTCCCTGATGGCACAGGCATATTCCAGGATAACAATGCAAAAATTAATCGGGCTCAAATTGTGAAAGAGTGGTTCAGGGTGCATGAGGAATCATTTTCACACATTAATTAGCCATCACAGAGTCCTGACCTTAACCCCATTGAAAGTCTTTGATAAGAGCTGGAGAAGACTTTACGAAGTGGCTGGATTTTCCCGTCATCAATACAAAATCTCAGCCAAAATTGAATGCAACTTTGGACAGAAATAAATGTGACGTTGCATAAGGTTGTCGAAACAATGCCACGAGGAATGCATGCCGTAATCAAAGCTATAGGCGGTCCAATGAAATATTAGAGTAAGCGATTCTTTTTTTTGTCCAGGCAGTGTCTATGCTACTTTTTTAAATAGTAATTGAAACAATTATGAATTATTCTACGATAAACACAAGTATGCTACATTGTTACATGTCTTCATCTGCATAGCAGAGTTATCATCTTGAAAATATAGTTATTTTGCATGTTTAATCCAGTTTGTGTAAAAATGTCTTAATATTTGGCCATCCCATCAAATAACTCAAGAGACTGCTGGGTGCATTACACTGTGGAATAAACTATTCAATGAAGATCTGTTGTTTAATACACATTATTCTAGGCACACAGAATATTTGCTTAGTAAGCATACTTTATACTGCGGCAATAGTAATTGTAGTATGGAAGTATAAAATTCTGAAATTGGTCTAGATCATGTTGTCTGTAATGTCTTGCTTACCTGAAAACCTGCAGCAGGCCAGGAGTAACGGCTCCCGGTCGAATGAAGCCAGCACCATTAACTGTGCCCAGCTGGACCTGGAAAACTGGTCTGAGGGTAAGGCCCGACGACTGCAGTCTAGTCTTTAACACCTCCAGGGGGCAAGTCATGATGGCACCTACGGTTCCACCACATCTGTAAACAACAACAACAGTGAACGCCAAGTCTTTGAACCATAAGGCATTATAATTACAACAGTATTGTTGCACAGTCTAATCTCTGATGTTATTTTATTGCTTTATATTTGAAAAGATGATGTGTTATATTAAGGGGTCACAATCATAAAAAGAGAAGAGATCAAGAGGAAACTCAGCAAACATTTGTGATTGCAAAGTTTGATAAATGCTGCTGTTATACTTGTTTGCAGCAATGCAAAAATCCAGTTTAAACTAAACTCTAGATGCAAATACGCATGCGAGCGTCAGCAATGTTGGCAGGCAACCCTCACGCTACTTGTTTTAAGAGTAGTGTAGGTCAAGGAGAGCAAACTGACCCCCAACAATGTGACGCATGTGACATTGATCGCAGGATCACTCTGCAAGACTGTACTACAGCCCTACACCAGTGTAGATTATATAAGAGACTATAAATCAAATCAAATGTAGCTTGTTATTTCTATTAAGAGTCAAGGCAAATAAATTGCAACACACCAATCAGTTTGTGCTGCAGAAGTCACAACATGTTGACACGGGTCTTGAGTTCTGCTATAGAAGTACATGACATGTGAAGAGCACCATGCATCTAACCTCAAGACTGCAAAGTAAGGGACAGATTAATCCCAAAACCGTCTGAGACACACAATCAGTTACAAGGGCAGACGTCTAAAGCCAAAGCATTAAGCACAGAGGCAAGTCTCTTCTTGACCTTCTCCTGTCTCATAAAAGGATCCAGCTCACTGAATACTAAGGGTTATATTTTTGTAACAGACCGTTGGGGCGTGATTACATAATATCAATATCGTGACAGTTCTTTGAATAAAATAAAACAGATGCCCTCATAGCATGTCAGCTGAATTTAACTAATGGATAACTGTGCTGAAAACTCAAGCGCTCCATTAGTTAAATGGCTTTGAATGATTAAACTGAAGATAGTCCCATTAAAAAAGGCCAGATATGGTCAATTCGGCCCTTTCCCAAATTTATTTTTTTTTCTTTTCAAATTGATTTGTTTAACCTCCTTTCTGACGGAGCTTTCAACAATAAACTGAAAAAAGACAAAATCCGTAAAATTTACGGTAAATTACCAGCAGCTGTGGTTACCAAACATTTACCATAAAAAAAATACGGTGACCATGTTTCAGGGATGTAATTTTGATGCCTGTATATTTTACAGTTCATTACAGTTTATATTATGAAATGTGATGGGTCACACAGAGAATTCTCAGAACACCTGATTATTGTTTTTTACCGTAATTAACATGCACTCTTGTTAAACATAAAATAAATTTTTACCGTTAATTATACTTTACATCTAAAAACATAATTGACAACATTTTACCGTAAATTTATGTCTTGTTAAATGTATATTTTTTTTTTACCATGTATTTTAAAGGTAACTACCCATTATCCAATTACATTTTATTACTGTAGCATTTTTACAGTCTATTACCATTAAAATTATGGAAATTTTTAGGGTATTTTAACCAAGTTTTGGCTTTGCTGCAATACTTTGCACTATGGATGTGCACAAGTAATCGGTTAATCATGTACTCGTTCAGCACCAACTAATCAACTATTAAATACTACTAGAAATTCGCAAATTTATTTTCTTTTGCACATTTGCCTGCCGTAGGTAATGCTGAAATATACTGTACTTTTCCTCTGAATATTTCACCAAATCTTGCAGTTACAACAGAGTCATTAATGCACTGACAATTTTATTTAAAATGTAATTCTAATTGAATTAATGAATAGTTGTTTTTTTTTCTTAAAACGCAAAGTTTGTAGAAGTTAGCTTATTAAAAAAAACACGTTCTTGGTAACTTTGTGAATAAAACAATATAAATTTAATGTTTGTCACAGTTATTTTTTACTTATATTTTCATTTGCAAGTAATAATTACTTTTTTTTTTTTTTTTTTGTGGGTAGAGATACTAGACTACAAAAATTACTCAATTCCCATCCCTACTTTGTACATAATTCAAAGTCCTTCTGGCATGAATACTCTTTACAAGTCTGACTGACATCGTAAGTCAATTGTGCATTTATTACTGTGCTTATACTAAACGTGTCCTTTTAAATACTAGTCACATGTTCACCAACATTCAGATAAGGCACACTAATGCATAACATTTTTGGCATGTAGTAGGAGTCTCTAACTGAGAATGACATGCATGCTTAACATGGGAAGGACATCTCATTGCCCTTGAATAAGCCAATCACTTCCATATTTTTTCTAAGAATAGCAGGTGGCACTTGGGCAAAGGCATATAACATAATACACTAGAACAGTTGTGTTTTCATGCTTTTGTAAGTGTGGCCTTATTGAAAAAGACAAAAATGAATCAGTCATATAAGAGTGGAAGATCATTACAAGATCTGAGTAGTTCGTACATGATTGTAGAATGACCTTGCATGAGATCATGTCAAGTGTGGCGCCAAAAGCAACAAACCGCTTCTATTTAAATATTCAAACTCATTCATACGTTTGAGTGGAGATAAACAGACTAGTTATGCAATAATAATTTAGTTTTGGATATCCATACAAACAAAACATGTTCACTATGGTAAAGTTAGTTTTATGTTTGACATTCGTTTGATATTCGGAATAAAACCCATTTAACTCTCTGCATTGTTCAAATAAAGAAGAAAAAAATAACAGAGACATACATAAACAGATGTCCTTAGTATACCACATGACTTTTTTATACCAAGTTTATTAGCTCTTTAAATCCATTAAACAATTTAACCATTTGAAGACATCACACACATTTTAAAATACTCAGAAAAATATCCCTTTTATGACACAAGACTCCATTTGGAGAATATACATTTTATATGTTGTATAAAAAAAATTCTCAGAATATTATTCCCAATATAGCACAAGCCTTTTTTTTTTTTTTTTTTTTTGGAGTTTCAACTTGGTATTTTTTTTATATAGATTGTTTTATATAGATAAAACAATTAAACTATGACCGTTTTACCTAAATATTTCAAACAAACTGTATTTTACTCAGAATATTATTCTCTACATAGCACAAGACTTTTTTGGAGTTTCAACTTGATATTTGATCATTCACACATACATAATATATATATATATATATATTCATAAAACCTGAGTAATACACAGTTGGTTTGACATCTTTAGGTAAACTGGTTACAGAGTTTAATGGTTTTAATTGGATAAAAAATTTAATAAAAAAAAAATACCAGGTTGGAAATCCAAAAAAGAAGGATTTTGCTATATTGGGAATAATATTCTGAGATTCTTTTTGTATACAACATATAAAAATGTATATTCTCCAAATGGAGTCTTGAGTTTAAGTTGGTTTGACATCTTTAGGTCAAATGGTTAGAGTTTAATAGAATTAGAATAACATTTACTTTTCTACCTTTTTTTTTTTTTTTTTTTTTAAACAAAATGTATATTCTCCAAACGGAGTCTAGAGATATTTTCCTGAGCTTTTTAAAATTAGTGTGATGTTCTAACTTCAAATGGTTCAATTGTTTAATGGATTAATAGAGCTAATAAACTTGGTATGAAAAAACCATTTTAAAATTTAAGCTGTGTTGTATACTAAGGACCAAGGGCATACATTTGGGTTGAATATTGAGAGGGTTGCAGCGTTAAGCATCTACATGTTTCCATTGATCATGGTATAAATATTGAGAGGGGGGGGGGGGGGGTTAAGTTGCTTGTTTTGATTATTAGGGGTTACCTCCCCTCCATCTGATCGTCTTCGAACATCCGACTTTCGTTCTTGATTAATGAAAACATGCTTGGCAAATGCGTTCGCTTTCATCCGTCCAATAATTTCACCTCTAGCGGCGCAATACGAATGCACCCGGCCGTCCCCCTGAAAACTACGCCTAAGTAACTATGCTAAGGACATCGGTGTATGCATGTCTCAGTTGTTTTCACTTCCTTATTTGAACAATGCAGAAAGTTAAATGGGTTTTATTCCGAATATGTCAAACATAAAAATAACAAAACCTGACCGAAGTAACATGTTCAGTATTCAAGAAACTGTTCGTCTCATTATCATCAAGGCAGGCTATTCCTTTCCCAAACATTCAAGACACAATTATTCCTTACTGATATTTTATAGTACAATATTACAAAATGTAATATGTGTTGACTCTTATAAGAAATTATCTTCAACCATATTGTATTATTTTTACATTTTCAATATCAGCACGTGAAATGCTAGTGAAAGATAAAGCGCGTGGGCTTTAATACGTAACGCACCAGCGCTCAGGGTCTCTTTGACAGCCTATACTGATAAAGGCTGCCCAAGACACAGTCCAGACACAACTTTTCAACATTTACCAATTGTGTTCATAATTAACATTTATATTAACGTGCTTTACTGATTTAACTACTAAACTGCCTCTAAATTTAATCTAAAACGCAGACGGTCGCGTGACGGGATGCTGCGCTGGCTAGTTTCACCGCTTGCTAACAGCTAACAAGAGCGGTCTTTATTACAGCTCACATTCAAAACAACCAATATCAGCAATATTATTAACAGGAAGTGGTCTTAAAATTGATTTCTTGCTTGAATGCGAATATGCCATTCTATAATACAGTAATTTTAATGTCGTATAGTCCGTGTAAAATTGCGTTCGACCTTCTAGCCTGGCAAGCGTCATCATATTTCGTTTCACCTCAATATAAAAGTAATTTACACTTACCCCCCTGCGAAGAGATGTAACAGCGTGTCTTTCTGCGCCATTTCAATGTGCCATCGTACCTCGCAAAACGTTAGATTATAATTAAAATAAACTTGTTCGCTTGGCCTAGCGGCCTGATGAGATGTCTGCCCGACAGCCGGCTTCTCTAGCTTTCAACCCGGAATAGCGAGCAGAACCCGATAAGTACCCGAGACTGATCTACGTCATAGGGGCTGGACGGGGGTGTTGTCTATGACGTCACGCTATTCCTCCATCCACAAACAGAACTGTAAAAATTATTTGAAAGAGAACATCATGCGTAACACAATACACTGCTCATAAAACATTCAATACAGCATGTTATGTACGTTATCCGCTTTGATGTGCTTTGGAGATGGTAGTTGATGAAATACAGAGACTGCATTTTAGGAATCTATTCAATGTAAAGTGCTCAATTTAAAACACTTTTAATAAGTAGGCAATGCAATGGACAGTTACATTTCTTATATTTTCTTGACACAATTAATCAACAAGACAAACAATAGATATTTCTCAGTTGAGTGTTTTTTAATATCTAAACAAATGACACATTCAAATGAAAACTTGTATATAACCAGTGCTGTAATCAATTACAAAGTAATTAGTTACTCTAATCCAGTTTCTTTTTAGTAAAAAAAATAGTGTACATTTACATTTACATTTATTCATTTGGCAGACGCTTTTATCCAAAGCGACTTACAAAAGATGCATTACATTTTAAATTATTGTAATCAGATTACAGTTACTATCAATTAATTACTTTTAAGTACATTATAGGGTTATGCTTAATTCTAATATATTATTTAGAATACATTAATTATGGCCCTGTAATGAGTCACTGTGAAGGTGAAATGTGACGTGTGTAACAAGGAACAAGAAATATATATATTATTTTGAATTTGTTCAGCTGTAAAGTGTATTAGAATAACTTTTAATGTAATTTAGTAATGTGATTACTTTTTCAATTAAATAATTAGTAAAGTAATCTGATTAAAATTTCAGAGAAATAATTAGTCATTTGTAGTTGATTACTATTTTTAAGTAACTTACCCAAGACCAGGGTTGGGGAGTAATGAAATACATGTAACGGGATTACGTATTTAAAATACAAAATATAAGTAACTGTATTCCACTACAGTTACAATTTAAATCATTGGTATTTAGAATACAGTTACATTCAGTTACACGTATTTTGATTACTGAAGAGATTACTTTGCATTTTATTGTCATTTGTTTCATTTGATATTTAGTCCTTTCAGATTAAAAAATGCATAGATAGAAATGATGCGATCCAAAGTGCATTTGAACAGCGGTGAAACACTTTCTTATGATGTTTTACATTCATACGAGTAGACAGAGAAGTTTGAAGTTTGGAGCAGAAGAAATAGAAATAAACCTTGTAAATTGTCAGCTTTACGCTAAGCTAAAATGCTGTTTCTAGCCATTTTACATGCACATTACCAGGCACGATAATTTTTTATCAAGAAAATTCAAGTTGGATAATAATTTCTTTTTTTCTAGTAAGATCTTTGATATTAGGGCAAAAGTCATATTCTTGATCATTTTTGTATTGTTTTCCTGTAAAAATATCTAAAAATCCTTAAAACAAGATCAATTTGATTAATCTTGTTTTAAAAACAATACGGCATAAGATATTTAGGTATTTTTAACGTGTATTTTGTCTTACTGTACTGGCAGAGTTTTTATAGTCAAAACAAGTGAAATTTTTTTTTACCAGTGCTGAAGAAGTAATCCAAAAGTATTTAGAATACGTTACTGACCTTGAGTAATCTAACGGAATACGTTACAAATGACATTTTACAGCATGTATTCTGTAATCTGTAGTGGAATACATTTCAAAAGTAACCCTCCAAACCCTGTATATAACGTATATCATATATAAACCGTATGTGTCGGGGTGCTTGGGAAACAGGACCCAAAAGCAGACAGAAAACGGAGTCTTTGTTCAACACAAAAGCGCTACAGCGCCAGCTCGGTCGAGCTCAATAAGGAAGCCACTGGGGCGAATATAGTGTGTTCGTCAGTGTGTGTGCTGTGGAGGTCCGGAACAATCTGTTGAAGAGCGGTGTGGTGCGAAGCAGAGCCCAGAAACAGTCTCCTGACATGCGGGCCGAAACCAAGGAATCCTTCTCGAGCGCGATCTCCAAGCAACGGGGATCTGATGGCCGTACACCACTGGAGACAAAGCAACCAACAGAACGGAACTTCACACTAAGCAAGAAACCACTGTTAAGGCACCGCAAACAGTAACAGTCACAACAGAGAGTAGACATTGATCCGACATCGGACGTGACACATGCAGAGGTTTAAATAAGAGAAACAAACAAGGGGCAGATGTCACTCGCAGCTGATGGTAGTAATGATCAGCTTTCCCATGGAAACGCTGATTCAGCATGCCAGTGACACCTGAACACATGAGGACAAAACGTAAACAAGCTTTGACAAAACAGACAAGGTACTATGATGCCACGGTCCTCCAAAGGCGTAATACAACCTGGCAAGGTGCCATGACCGTGACATCACCGGAGGTCGCACTGCGATAACCACCACCGAACCCACACAAAGCACGAACAAGAAACACAAATACTGCCATGGTCCAGTCAGGTAGAACCACAACCTGACAAGGTGACCGGCCGTGACAATATGATGGAATACAATATAATACAATAAGGCAACCCAATGCATTATTCTCTGGACAAAGCTGATGGAATCTCCTGCCAGGGCTTTGGAGTGAATGTAAAACCATAACAAGTCACATGTAAATGTCACTGGACAGACAAGCTACAAGCAGAGCAGCCTATGAGAAGAGGGGGTGTGTGGAGAGAGGGAGGCAAGAAATTCTAACCAAACACCCATTAACTATGAACGGATAAGTGGATCATTTAGTATTGTTGACACTGGCTTGTTTTCTTTACGTAATTATGCTGGCTGGTCAAAACAATTCTAACTAAAGACAATCATTGTCTTGTTGAAGATACCCCCTGGTTAATAATAAACCTCTTAAAAACAACAAAGTTATGTGCTGTTTTTCATGTTTAAAGGTTCAGTACAGTAAACTGTAAATATTTATGGTAGTTTCATACATCCTGTATGACTGGTTATGCCAGGTGTGTATTCACTATTTCAGATAGCAAAACTGTAAAACTATTACCACCACCTTGGCTCATTTACAGTATCTTTACCTTAAATGTGCTAAATTTAAACTCCCAGATTAACAATATTAGGTCCCCCTGCAATGGTTCTTCTGGTTTCTCCTATTTCTACTGAGCAATTAATTACATCTACACCTGTGACTCATTTCTACCTGACACACTCTGAGGAAGGCTGAAGGCCGAAATGCATTAGTGTGCAGTGTTTTAGTCATTTTAATGTTTGTATTGTGATAGCCTTGATCTGAATAAAGGCTTTTTAACTTTCTGGGACTGGAGGATGTGCCTTGGACTTTCTTCTAGAGTATATGTTTGAAACCCAACCAAAGAGCACCTTCTGGGATTACTTTAAAAGGTCCTTTCAGCAAGTAGCATTCCAAGAAGCTGTCTTTGATCTAAGAAATTATGTCTATTTGGGCATTTTGATGGACAAAACCTTTCCAAACACATAGAATGACATGTATCAGGTCACTATGCAATTTCACAACCCTCCCTCCTCTCCCTCTCTTCCGAAAGAGTTACTTAATGTATATCGTAGGTAGGCTGTTTTAGAGTGAAAATTTTAAAAGATTTAAAAAAAGAGAAAAATTACGGTGATCAATAAATTATGAACAATTTACTGCTGTTGCATATATACATGTAATCATGTAATCCTTAAAGTAAATGTAGTCTCATAAGTAATTTAAAATGTAATTCAATCCAATTACAAGTACTTAATTTTCATAATCTGATTAAGTAATTCAGATTACATGTAATCTGTAACTACCCAGCACTGAATATGTCTGTCTGAAGAGACAGGACTGTCAGCAAACCAAAAAGCAACTTCTGTTGCATAAACAGGAAATGTAATATGTGGGTGCTAACTAAATTAATATGGGATATGAGTTTCATGTAGCTCATGAATATCCAATAACATCCATGGTGACACAGATGCCAATGCAATATTTATTCAGAAAGCATGCATGTAATCAGAAATGGTGATTATGCAGGGCTGTTTAATATATTTAATTTAGCCACAGTTATCAAAATGGCAAAACCTGAAATTAATTCAATAAAGAATTAATTAATTTACTAGTATTTTTGTATTTTATTTTTTTACACCAGGTGTCTTTTTGCAACGAGAAATAAAATAGCATGCAATTATCACATCAAGTAGCAACAGGTCTATTCTATTCTATTCTATTCTATTCTACAACAGCAACTGCAAAAAATACGCAGTCACGAAAAACAATACAATTTAATTATACGAACGAAAAACTGCACAGTAGATTGTCAACACAGGCGTACTGTTTAGGTGACTGAAACAGTACCACCTTTAGGAGAAAGAAGTGAAATACAGAGTCGTGACAAAGAAATGCGTTCAAAACAAACAAATTTTTAAGATAATTAAAAAAAAAATTGTTGGGGGGGGTTGTGATATTTGGTTTCATCCAGGTTTAGTACTGATTATTCCTATTTTACCGTTGATTTCAAGTTGTTTACTCTGACGCGAACAACGTGCTTAAAGATATCTGTTAACAATTTTTAAGCATATTGTAAATATTTTATTCGACCCAGGTGATGCAGACTTACAGGTTGCAAGAAAACAATCATTTAGTCCTAGACAGAAATAAAAGAAAGTGGTGAATTATCAAAGTGGGAACTGTTGAATGGTAAGTCTGTTGCGAGGGGGATATCTTATTCAATGGACCGGAAGTTCATAGAGTCACATTGAACATTTGTGAACTGGTGAGGTATGTTCGCCCTTTGGAATTACTAAAACGAGTATAAGAGTTGACTATTTGCACATAGATAGCCATATTCATGGCTGTAATAATAATTTTGCATATGTATGTTTTTGTTATTTACACCCATGTGAATTTTCAGTAACATAACATGTGGTCAGTGTAATCTATGAACCCAGCCAGCAGTTGCTATTGGTTTGAATAAAAGGAAGTTCCTCCCGAGTGTATTGTACATTAATTTAGTAGCTACTGTGAAAAACCAAAACGTCTAGTGCCCTTAGTACTTCATTGACTGTATTTTGGAATCGTTTATAGTTTAAAGAGTATTTTGTGTGTTAAGCATAACATATGTCAATAATCAGTCCTACTATTTATTTTAAAAGGTTGCACAACTGTATATTCTACATTTTAGTTCATGATGCTCTTGAGGGTGCACCAGCCTTAGGACTGTAAACCATGTTTGTCCCAAGGGTGGTTTTGCGGCTGAACCTGCTTTCTAAAGTATCAGGTAAGCTTATTCAATATTGCAGTGTCAATAAACATTTTCTTATTTGTTGAGATTTTGTAATCCATCACAACTGTTTTAAGTGCTTTTTCACATTTTGTAGCTGTGTATTATGTGTATATTGTGTACTATGTGTGTGTATGGTACATAGTGGTTATATTGTTTGTTCTGTACTTTATGTGTAGCTATATTTCTTTCTCCTGACTGTACTCAACTGCAGTATTGTGAACCATGCACCCAAAGATTTGCAATCATTATTACACCTTTGTATATGGTGAAGTGATAATAAAGCAATTTGATTTAAGATTGTACAAAGTCTCCTTTTTTCTTTACCTTTTCCAGGTTTGTTGCAGAATCAGAGCCAGGCATTATGCAGTGCTGTGGAACACTGTCAATCTTCTTATTTCAAAGCTCTTCACCATACAAACAGATACTTCACTTCAGCCGCTGACAACAAACATCCACCCCGACTATGGACACCTCTTGAACCAGAGTTAGAGGAGGCCCTCGTTCCTCGTAAATTATCTGTTTCTCCCTTGGAAAGCTGGCTTTCTCTGCGTTATTCTCTCCCAACTTTGCTGGAGGTTTCTTCACCTTTAGAAGAAGGGGAGATTATAGGAGAATCCATGGTGCTGCCTCCATGTGCTGTGCCATTACTGGAGGATGGAGAAAGCTCAATACCACTGAACTGCAAGAATGTGCTGGAGATTCGGCGAAGGAAGATGAACAGGCACAAATACAGGAAGCTACTTAAACGGACAAAGTTTCTGAGGAGGAGGGTGAAGGATGGCAGGAGGAAGAAAAAGCAGGTTAGATATGTTATGCATCTAGCTAGCAAGAATATACAAAAGTTTATCTTTTTTATTATTATTATTTATTTTGAGTATTTAGAATTGCAAAGTACATTTAAAGGTGAAGTGTGTAATTTTTTTGCCTCTACAATCACCAAATGGAATTGCAAGATTATTTAATGTTTTCAAACAGGTTTCCTTGAACACTCCACTTGTCTTCCATTGGTCAGATAAAACAAAGTCCTGCCCTAAACTCACACCATTAGTTGAGCCAATGTTGCTTTATAGGGCTGGTTGGGATGCTCAAAGCAATGTTTTTATAGTGCCTCATTGTTTATAATGTGGAAAAATAATGTACAAATGCCTTATAGTTGTCTCTGCATATTAAATTGGTATAGGAAAATGTATTTTAATATTTAAATAAATTATAGACTTCACCTTAAAATGATTTTGTATATCTGTTTATATAATAAAACCCTTCTACGTAAAATAAAGCACATCAAGAAAGTTGCTTCAAAATTAAAATTTTATATGAAGTTATAACCAGTGCCATGTTTGTGGGGGGAAAAAGCAGTATGTTCTCTTTTAGAAACAAAATAATTGCATAAAATTTGAGTATTTGTCTTGCCAAAATCTTTTTCTTTGACTCTTTGCCATTTGTTATTACAGGCTAAGTTTGAGAGGGATCTTGTTCGTATCGCTAGGCGAGCTGGACTGAAGAAAGCACCAGAGGGATGGACGACACCCAAAGTCTATGTCAAACTCAGTCAATCTAAAAGAGATTAAAAAATATTAACAAGATGTACGTCTAATGTGTAATCTAAATGTTTTTGACTAGTGTTTCTATTCATAGTACCTCTCAGTCTGCCACCACTGCAGCTGGAGCAAAATATTGACTTGAAATTCCATGGACCCATTCATATAACAAATCAATATGTACTTATTGCTGCAATAAAAAGGCCTCACCTCTTAGTTCTCAGTGTTTTGCATTTGTCCATTTATATTTGAATAACACAAACAGATCCCAGACAACTCCACTGGGGGGTGGGGGGACATTTCTCCAGCCACCAATAGGATAAGGCAAAATATCTCTATACATTCAACTTGCTGTTCTGCAGGCCACATTCCACATCGACACTACAATAATTTTTTTAATACACTTTCACAACTGATCTTGAACGAATTGACTTTTTGTTAAATGTTCAGTAATATTTTAGTTTAGTTAATTATCAAATTTAACTGAATTATTTTATTATATATGAGATACTAATGCCACAGCCTTCATTTAGTCCCTTAAAAAAAGCTTGTGTGGCTGACGAGAAAGCAGTGTCCTGTAATGTGACATTTGCTGCTGTGTTCTGAGCTTAATTTTAAAGGAATATTCCGGGTTCAACAATAGTTAATCTCAACGGACAGCATTTGTGGCATAATATTGATTGCCAAAAAAATATTTTGACTTGCCCCTCCTTTTCTTTAAAAAAAGAAAAAATCTGGGGTAGAGTGAGACACTTTCTATAGAAGTGAATGGGGCCAATCTGTAAAGGGTAAAATACTCACCATTTCAAAAGTATAGCCACAAAACTTTATATGTGTGTTAACATGATTTTAGTGTGATTAAATAGCTAACTAACCTTTTCTGTGTGTAAAGTTAAAGCTAATTTTACAACTTCTTTGCCATGACAATGTAATGTCAACAAACCCTAAAACCTTAAAATGACTAAAAACAACTTTACAGTTCAAATAATACATGAGTTTTAACAGAAGAATTAAGTGCTTTTACAAAATTATAACCATCACATTTCTGCCTTCACAAATTGGCCTCATTCACTTCCACTGTAAGTGCCTCACTGTAACCTCGATTTTTGCCTTTTGTAAAGAAAAGGACGGATGAGCTGAAATAATGTTTTTATTTTTTATTATTGTTTTATAATTTTTTTTAAAATTGTTTTTGTAATAACATTATGCCACAAATGTTGCTGATTGACCTTAACTTGTATTGAACTCGGAATATTCCTTTGAGCAAAACTGTTGAAACCTGGTAGAATTTTTGAAATATATCCAGTCAGAGAGAGAGAGAGAGAGAGTTTAGTATTTCATGGTTTTTAATATCACGGGGGTCGGAGGAGGGGCATGTCGGTGGTCCAGCCGAGCGGACTGCACAGAGTTTTTTTTTTTTTTTTTTTTTTTTTTTGTCGCGGGTCGACGAACTTCTCAGGTGAGGTAACGCAGTCTTTTGAAAGCAGCAGTTTTATCGGACACCAGAATTTGAACAACTATCTTCACCACTTTTTCAAACATGCTTCGTTTCAGTGAGTAACCATTTTTTCTTATTTACTTCTTTAAACTATTTGTTTCAGGTGAAACTTTTCGTCATCTAATAATTAAACAGAGGATTATGTCAATTGCTTTGCATCCTTCGGAATGAATGGTTTTTTTTTTGTTGCCGAGAAATCTGCACACGTTGCGTAGAAAGCCTCCTGCTGGCGTCCTGCCAACTCTTTTCATACCAGACATTGCATTTATACTTTCAAGAATGAGCCTATGTTTGAAATTCACATACACGAAGTCCTTAAATTACATTGTTTTTTTTTTTAAGGAGTGTATATTTGGCAAAATTGTTTAAAATATTTTAAGTTTCTTTGTTTTTCTTCTTTCTGTAAACCCCTCCTTCCCATATCTGTTTTATGTTGCCAGTATTTTGTCAGTTCTGTTTTTTACATGGCTACAGCTTTAATTTAAGTATAGTTTGTGCTGTTTTGCTCTGTTGAATTAGGGTTAGCTCAATTATGTCATCACATTTATTCGCAATGAAAGAGTCAGTGCATCATTGTTATTTTGCAGCATCTCAGCAATAGTAAACAATGACCTTATGCGTTTCATTTCAACGAGTTCTACTTTTTTTTAAGGTTCGTCTATGGTCAGGGTCGTTCAGCAGTGTTTTCTTGTAGAATGTTCTCTCAGTTCTATCAAAAATTCGGAAAATTTGAAAATCTTGCCTAACTAAATATTCACAAATTGAATTACAGATAGGGGTGAAACAAAGTGATTTTTATTGATTTTATTTTTAATTTTTTTGCCAATCAGAGTAAATTGTAGTCTTTTAATGTGGCAAAGCACATCACTGTTTAGTGCTACCCCCCCCCCCCCCCCCACACACACAAAACAAACAAAAAAAACATGCACATGTATGTGATGAATACACGCTGCATGATCGTGAGGAAGGATTACATCAATATGTCGATTGGAATGCAGGTGCGAAAAACTTAATATAAATCAAATAGACTGCTCCTCGCTGTTGTTTGCATACTAGTGATTTTGAAAAATGTATGACATAAGAAATATTGGTAACACGTTATAATAAGTTTCCATTTGTTAACATTAGTTAACAACATGAACTAACAATGAACAATATATATTAAGCATTTATTAATCTGTTAATGTTAATTTTAGCATATAGTAATACATATACTTCACATTCTGAAGTTTGAGACCACTTTTGAAAATGTTTCATTTTTCAATTTAATCATTTATTTTTCATTACAAATTATATTATAAGCATTATAGTTTGAGAGAACAATTTGTCCAAAACACAAAGATTATGATATAATCATGATCTGCTTTCCAGTGCAATCCTTAGGCTGTGGCATGGGCGGACTGGCCATTGGGTGCACCGTGTGTTTTCCTGGTGGGCCACTGGGTAATTTGAGCCGGGCTGTTTCTGTGCAAGAACTGGCCCGTCCTACAGGCGATATAGGCCAACAGCCCAATACTATGGCTTTAATTTTGAAAAACTGAAATGACTTTTATTTTGAAAGTATTTACACATCGTTGCGCATTATCGTGTAAGTGCTTTAATTTTGTACCTCGCCCTGACCTCATTAATGACATACAAATCACAATAATGGTGACAACCAAAGACAACATATTAAGTATAATAAGAGCTATAAGAGCTCTGAATAATCACAAAATTACAAATAACTACAAGTTACGACAAATACAATAACATTTGCATAATTTATTCATACTAAAGGGAGCTGAAGTGTGGCTTGCTGAATAATGATAAAAATGCGGAAAATAAGTCATGAAAAATATTACTTTGTGGCTATTTGAGACTTTGAGGCTTACATTGTTTAAAGGATAGCAGAAACAGCGCTTGTCTAAGCATAGCGCTTTTCATTTTTTCTCAAGAATAATCTGGAGAAGGAATTAAAACACTGCAGATATAACGCAACAAACTCACATAGAGGGAAAATACGAGCAATTAATTGCAAAATATCTGAGATGAAGAGGTACTGTATGTTTATTTTACATATATTTATATTTGTTTATATTTATATATGTACATATTCTGGCCAACTTTGTTTTCATTTTTTTTTTTTTAAATAAACATTTACACATTGTTATGTGAGTAATTGACATGAAATTTTAAGCACAGTGTCCTGCTATGTGACACTTTCTTCATCTAACTATTTTAAACAACATTTTATGATCTTGTATAGCTATATATAAATACATATATAATGTATTATTATAATACTTGTTGTTTCCACAACCTCATATTAACTAAGACAAGTTTATTTGCACTTCTAGAGAAAAGTTGAAAGGTGATTAAGATCTTTAAAAACTTTGAAGAAATGCTGACTTGTCACAGATTCTAAAATACACACTTTCCCTTGTACTTTCTTGTACATTTTAACCTAACATCTGTTTGTTGGGAAAAAAGTTTTCAGACATACTAAGTGTTTATTTTGGTACTTTCTCTAAAAAAATCCACTCATCACATTTACAGTGGTTTTATATGTTTTAAAGTTATGACAATTTATGCTCTGTGGGGCCCGTTGTCACGACTAGCAGTCAATTGATATGTCTTTTTTTTTTTTCACCACAAAATTTTTAAATTGAGCCGGAAAATTAAATCAATGAGCCAGTGTGTTATGGTATGGCGTGCTGCAGGCCGGGTTTGGTGGGCCGCTCTGGGCCAGAAAGTCCAGGGCCACTTTTTAGTCCCAGTCTGCCCCTGGGCTGTGGTAACAATTTAATTTATGATAATAGCAAAGAGGAAATAATAATTTTTATATGCAAATATTTCTGAAAAATTAGCCCATGAATTTTTTGATTGTAGGTATGTGTTCTGGATATAACAAGTATTGTCCCTCAGAATTAAGCAACCTTCCCTAAAACTGAAATAACAATTTCCCCAAATTCATGCATGTGCATTGCCAAGGGAAGACAGTAATAGTTTGGTTTGCTGACCAAAAGAACCACCCTCTGTTGCTGATTGGCTGGAGTAGTGTTGCGTGGATTGGTCTGTTCCACTTTGTTTTTGTCCCATTTACAGAGCCAGGGCTGTGTACAAATGCAAGATTTTTTTTTTTTTCAGCGCATCCACAGAATGGATAGCTAGCAGACTGTGAGGAGATATTTCCAGAATTTGACAAAAAGTGTATTGGATTAGAATTACTGAGTGGCAGCCGCGGGCCGTGCATTTTAAGTCTAGGCCTTCAGTGCGATTCATGCCATTAAGAAAACACAGTTTCACAATGAATAAGACACTATGCCTATCATACATTATGTGGCAGTCAACTAGTAATACCTACATTTTAAAAACAGGTCCATTCATGAAAGCCAGAACTTGAAACCACACTTAATGCTCAAGCAAGCCTAATTTTAACTGCAGCATGAATGTTTTGTGAAATGAACATCAAAAATACAAATTTTTTATATGAATCTACCAAGCAGGTCTACAATACCTGGAAAAATATATATAATAATATTTGTGATTTAAATGTTGCTTGCAATAAATTTCGTTTCGTCAGTGTACACGGTTATGCTGCGTTCCATTCATGTTGGATTTGAGATATTCCTACTTGATATCTCCGTCCATTCCTCGATATTCGGAACTGCAATGCTCCCGTTAGCTTAGCAGGGGTTTGACTCTCATTAGAGATGTCTCCTAGCAACCCAGCTGATAAACAATGATGCAGCGCTAGCATTTGTGCTTCAGGTGTACGATTATCAAAAGAGATTATAATGTTTTGTACACCTGTTTCTGCAGGCATTTGTTAAACAAGCTTTAATATCATGTAATGTGAAAACGAACTCATTATCGATATTACTTAATAAAATGAATGTTTATCACTTACTTTGTATATCTCCCTGAGTGTGGACATGTTTGTGTGACATCATGCACCTGCATCTCGGCGAAATCGGAGTTCAGAATTTCTGCACGAGCCTACAAGTTGTAATTCTGACTTCAAGATGCATTCCATTGCACTTTTCCTAGTAGGAAGTTGTAAAATCGACTTAACGAGTTGAATGGAACGCAGCACTACTTTTCAAAACTTGAAAATCCGACACTGAATGCTCCAGCAGCCTAATTTACACTTAGAAAACTCCTGATGTTGCTATAACAATGCAAAAAGCACTTACCAATTTACTTGAAGTGAAATCAGTCCTCCTTTCCTGTTTAATAAATTAAGCAGTCGCACGGTGTTTTTAAATCCATAAGGATCTCTTTCTCAGTGGTGATGTGGCAGCTGACTCGTCAGCAAGATCTCGCGCTTTTCGCTCTTGAATTATGTACATCACTTAAAGCGTGATTGCGTCACTCAAGGCCAGCTAGAAGGCTTCGACCCCGACATATCCTTAAGATCACACCCACCAAGAACAAATAAGTCAATCTGATTGGCTGATGAATCTGACAATCTGACTTTAGATGCCCATTCGTTTGCACTGTTGAGGGATTCTGAGGAAATTCTGAAGGCCTGAGGGGGTGGAGATCAGACTCACGCGCTGCTTCGGCTAAGGAGCTTGGCTTCGTGCATGCGATTTGTGAAACAGCTGTCACACTTTTCTTGTAAGCATGAAGGAATAAAATCTGGATAAACTGGATAAACTGGACTGGATAAACTTTTCGTTTTTCTCTGTTTGTTTGTAGATTAATTAAGAGTGGAAAGCGATGAAAAATACATAGGCAAAAAGGTGATTGAGGATGAAAGGATGAAAAATATTTATTTATTTGTCATGTTAGGCCAGCAGAGAAGGCTTTGCTGGCCCTGAGAATTCGCCACTGCTTTACCTTGAACTAATGTTGACAAATACTACTTTTGATTTTAAAAATGTATTACTATATGCTAAAATTATCATTAACATAGATTAATAAATGCTTAATAAATATTGTTCATTGTTAGTTCATGTTGTTAACTAATGTTAACAAATGGAAACGACATGGTTACTTGTATAACCTCTGTTCCCTGATAGAGGGAAGGAGACGTTGTGTCGATGTAGTGACACTAGGGGTCACTCTTGGGAGCCCGAGACACCTCTGGTCTTTGATTAATGGCCAATGAAAATTGGCAAGTGGTATTTGCATGCCACTCCCCCGGACATACGGGTATAAAAGGAGCTGGTATGCAACCACTCATTCAGGTTTTATGCTGAGGAGCCGAGACAAGGTCCGGCCATTTCAGCGGGTAGTTCAGCGTTGTGGCAGGAGGGACACAACGTCGGAGGTTACACAAGTAACCATGACGTTCCCTATCTGTCACTCACTCGACGTTGTGTCGATGTAGTGACACTAGGGGTCCCTATATGAAACCCCACAACTGGCGGAACTGTGTTACGTGAACTGGCGGTGTGGCGGGCAGACCACTGTGCGCCTCGTAGCCAGCACACCAGGTCGACATGTAATCTCCCCCAACATAGTTATGAGTGTCGAACGGCCCTTTGGGGACAAGTCGACTACCCAAAAGACAGAGACAGGCTAACCCAGTCGTGGCCTCTTTTCCCCTTCTCCTTTTCTATGCCCTAAAAAAGAAGGGGGATTATCCGACTGGGCCGCCAGGTCTAGTCGGGGGGTGTCCCTCCCAAGGGGAGGACACCACGGAGACCAAACCTCGCCCAAACAGGGGGGTATTTAAGTGGAAAAATATGTCACATGGTCTTTCCGACCATGTGGAGAGTCTTCAAGGTAGATCCTACCCAATGGGGGAGGAGTTACTACAAACATGGAGACTGGGGCAGAGGGGCTCTGCCCAAGGAAGACGCAGTTTACCAACAAGGAAATGAATTAGCGGAAGATATACATCGCATGGGGTTAGCCTTACAGGGAACCGCCACATGCGGAGCACCCACCCCAGAACAGGACTCTTAGTTAGCACGTGTACTGGGCCGGCAGCGAGTCTCTCCGAAAACTCGACTGCCACAGGGCTTGGAGGAACCAGGGAACAAATTTTGTGAACACTACTGGTAATTAATGGTGCACGTCTTCAGCTCAAAAGGAGGTGGAAGGCGCTATTTGCAAGCGATACACCCAGCTGGCTATCCCGGGCTTATCCGCTTGTATTGCGTGCCACTACCTGGGACGAAACCGGTTCCACCCGGAGGTTGTAGAACCTTGCAAAGGTGTTGGGTGTTGCCCAACCTGCTGCTCTGCAAATGTCTGTTAGAGAGGCACCCCTGGCCAGGGCCCAGGAGGCTGCTACACCCCTGGTAGAATGGGCTCGTAGCCCTACCGGGGGCGGCATGTCCTGTGCGTGATATGCCATAGTTATGGCGTCAATGAGCCAGTGGGCGATTCTCTGCTTGGAGACAGCACTTCCTTTCCGCTGTGCACCAAAGCAGACAAAGAGCTGGACACAGCAACGACAGGGCTGGGTCTGCCTCCTCCTGGGGCAGCGCTTGCAGGTTCACCACCTGGTCCCTAAAAGGGGTGATGGGAACCTTGGGCACATAGCCCGGTCAGGGTCTCAGGATCACGTGAGAGTAGCCCAGACCGAACTCCAGGCACGTTTCGCTGACAGAGAACTCTTGCAGGTCTCCTACCCTCTTGATGGAAGTGAGCGCAGTCAGGAGGGCAGTCTTCAAGGAGAGTGCCTTAAGCTCAGCTGACTGCAAAGGCTCAAAGGGGCTCTACATAGACCCTGAAGAACTACAGAGAGGTCCCATGAGGGAACGAGGCGCGGTCTGGAGGGATTCAGCCTCTTGGTGCCTCTCAGGAACCTGATGATCAGGTCGTGCTTCCCTAAGGACTTACCGTCGACTGCGTCGTGGTGTGCTGCTATGGCGGCAACGTACACCTTCAAGGTGGAAGGGGACAGCCTCCCTTCCAAACTCTCCTGCAGGAAGGAAAGCACTGATCCGACTGCGCATCTCTGGGGGTCTTCTTGTCGGGAAGAACACCACTTAGCGACAGACGCCACTTAAAAGCATACAGGCGCCTTGTAGAGGGGCCCTAGCCTGAGTGTGGTAGACCGCTTAGGTCTTCCGTGTCCCGTCCAGTGGCCAGACATGGAGATTCCAAAGGTCTGGTTGCGGGTGCCAGATGGTGCCCCGTCCCTGAGAAAGAAGGTCCTTCCTCAGGGGAATTCACCAGGGGGGGCTGTCACGAGGAGCGTGAAGTCCGAGATCCACGTCTGGGTGGGCCAGTAGGGTGCTACCAGGACGACCTGCTCCTTGTCCTCCCTGACCTTGCACAGGGTCTGTGCAAGAAGGCTCACTGGGGGAAACGCATATTTGCGCAGGCCAGGGGGCCAGCTGTGTGCCAGCGCATCTATGCCGAGGGGGGCCTTGGTCAGGGCGTACCAGAGCGGGCAGTGGGAGGATTCTTGGGAGGTGAACAGATCCACCTGTGCCCGTCTGAATTGACTCCAAATCAGCTGGACCACCTGAGGGTGGAGTCTCCATTCTCCCCTGAGGGTAACCTGCCATGACAGCGCATCCGCTGTAGTGTTGAGGTTGCCCGGGATGTGAGTGGCTCGCGGCGACTTGAAGTGCTGCTGACTCCAGAGGAGGAGATGGCGGGCGAGTTGTGACATACAACGAGAGTGCAGACCGCCTTGGCGGTTGACATATGCTACCGTTGCCGTGTTGTCTGTCCAAACTAACACATGTTTGCCCTGGATCAACGGCCGAAACCTCCGCAGTGCGAGCAGAATAGCCAACAACTCGAGGCAGTTGATGTGCCCGTTGCAAACAGTGCCCCGGCCCGTTTTGGAGGCGTCTGTCGTGACCACGACGCACCTGGAGACCAGTTCTAGGGGAACACCTGCCCGTTGAAACGAGAGGTTGGTCCAAGGGCTGATAAAACGGTGACAGACCAGCGTGATGACCACGCGATGTGTCCCGCGGCGCCATGCCCATCTCGGGACTCGAGTCTGAAGCCAGTGCTGAAGCAGTCTCATATGCATCAACCCGAGCGGGGTGGCTACCGCTGAGGATGCCATATGCCCCAGGAGCCTCTGAAAATGTTTCAGTGGAACCGCTGTTTTCTGTTTGAACGCCTTCAAACAGGCCAGCACTGACTGGGCATGCTCGTTCGTGAGGCGCGCTGTCAAAGAGACTGAGCCGCGCCGGGGCAGGATATGCCGGATAGTCTCCGTCTGCTTCTTCACCGCCGAGAACTGCTGGGAGAAGTCCTCGATGGTGTCGCCGAATAGGCCAGCCTGGGAAATGGGGGCAGCAAGGAACCGTGTCTTGTCGGCCTCACCCATCTCAACCAGGTTGAGCCAAAGGTGGTGCTCCTGGACCACTAATGTGGCCATCGTCCGCCCGAGAGACCACGCCGTGACCTTCGTCGCTCGGAGAGCGAGGTCGGTTGCCGAGCACAGTTCCTGCATCAAATCTGGGGCGGAACTACCCTCGTGCAGTTCTTTCAACGCCTTGGATTGGTGGACCCGCAGGAGAGCCATGGCGTGCAGGGCAGAGGCGGCTTATCCAGCAGCGCTGTAGGCTTTAGCCGTCAGGGACGACGTGAACCTACAGGGCTTGGACGGGAGCATAGGGTGTCCGCGCCAGGTGGCGGCGCTCTGCGGGCATAGGTACGCCTTATCTACCGGAGGAATCGCCGTATAGCCCCTGGCCGCCCCGCCATCGAGGGTAGTGAGGGCGGGGGAACTGCAGAATCGGGGCCAGGCAGTAAAAGGTGCCTCCCACAATTTCGTCAGCTCCTCGTGCACTTCTGGGAAGAAAGGCACTGGAGCGGGGCATGGCTGCTTTGAGCGGCACTGCGAGCCCAGGAACCAGTCATCGAGCCGCGAGGGTTCAGGGGAGAGCAGAGGGTTCCACTCTAACCCGATGCTTGCGGCCGCCCGGGAAAGCATGTCCATCATTTCTGCATCAGCCTGTGACTGGGCAATCATCCCCGAGGGGGGGAGCCCAGCTGAGGCTCCTGCGTCCGACTGGACAAGCCTGCTCTCCGATGCTGCGCTCGAGAGCTCATCATCTTCGCGGGCTCCGAACAAGAGGCCAGACTCGCCGTGAGACGAGCCGGCGGACTCAACCGGAAGCCCGACTGGGGCAGACGAGCATGGTGGGGAATGGGAGGTCCCATTTCTTACGAAAGCAAGCCGCGACCGCAACGTTGCCATGGTCATGTTCTCGCAGTGAGAACAAGAACCATCCACGAACGCTGCCTCCGTGTGGGTCGCGCACAGACACGAAAGACAGAAATCATGACTATCCGAAGTTGAGAGATAACGACCGCAACCAGGAATAACACACAATCGGAAAGGCATCTTTAAAAAGACGTGTCTTTAAAAAGACGTTCCGTGTGTGCCGCTCTTTTTAGAGAAATATACTCTTTTAGAAAAGAAAACTCTTTCAGAAAATATACTCTCTTTTTTTTTCTGCCGAAGCGCCCAGGGCCGTTCTCTGCAGTGCACCAGTGCAGAGGAGGGAGAAGCCGCTGAAATGCGGCGTCAGATCCAGCAGAGGTGAATGAACAGTAGAAATTCAGCTCAGTGAGCATGACCGTTCGGCTCCGAAGAGAAAATCTGAATGAGTGGTTGCATACCAGCTCCTTTTATACCCGTATGTCCGGGGGAGTGGCATGCAACTACCACTCGCCAATTTTCATTGGCCTTTTATCAAAGACCAGAAGTGTCTCGGGCTCCCAAGAGTGACCTCTAGTGTCACTACATCGACACAACGTTGAGTGAGTGACAGATAGGGAACTTATTGTAACGTGTTAGCAATATTTCTTATGTCATACATTTTTCAAAATCACAGAGGGGTAATCACTAGTATGCAAACAACAGCGAGGAGCAGTCTATTTGATTTATAATACGTTTTTCGCACCTGCATTCCAATCTACATATTGATGTAATCCTTCCTCATGATCACGCAGAGTGTATTTATCAGCTGAATGGGAGACTTAACACTATTAAAGTATACAGTAGTGGATTTAGGCATGGGCGACATGTGCAGTCGCCCAGGGCGGCATCTTGTAGGGGGGCGGCACGAGGCACCCACACAACCACACAAATAACTTTTTGTTTAGACTCCCATTCAGCTCATGAAAACATGCTCCGTGATCATGAGGAAGGATTACATCAAGATGTAGATTGGAATGCAGGTGCAGCATTTCATGTCAATAAAACAGTCTACTCCTCTCTCATCTCAATGAGAGGCATGCTGGCATGCATGCCATAGGTTGCCGACCCCTGGTGTACTGTGTAATTACCAGGATGGATGGATGGATGAATGGATGGATGGAGAGATAGATAGATCCTTTCTTGGACAAAAAAGTCAGTGTTTAGCTGCGGAGAGGGAATAAAAGGAACCTCTGTGCCGCAAATGTCTTTGTGTTGGCTCAGAAACAAATAAAGCATTTAACAACTGCAGTTCTGAATTAAGTTTGACTTGTCTCAGACATGTCGGCATTTACAGTGTGAACACTGGTAGGTGCAAACAGTCATTAGAGTTTGGTGATTATAACGTATAAATAACAGATGCCACATTTTTTTGATGATCTCGTTAAAACATGACTTGCCTATGTCTTCAGTTATTCCAGTGATTTTATTCCTATTCTCATTTCAGTCTGGACTGCCTTCCTTTTACCATGCGGTGAGTGAACAACAAAGTATACAATAATTGTGTTTAATCACTAGTTTTTCTGTTCATAAACCAAGCAATTGAAAGTCACAGTAATGTGCTTGTGTATTTGTGCTTATTTTAGCCTGGGCACAAAACAGCATGCAGGGTGTTGTCGTTGAGGCGAGGAACATTACTGTTCCAGCAGGGTCAGATGTCATTTTGCCATGTCACAACCAGCAGATGGTTTGGAGGCAGGATCGCTTGCGGGACCGCCAGCGTGCCGCGCACTGGGACCTGATCCGGAACCAACCCGATTACACTGTGGAACGTGTTGTAGATATGTTCTCAGGGGGAACTGAGCGCCTGTATAATGACTACAACAAGGGCCGTATTACTATCTCAAAAGATGCCTTCAGTGATGGCAACTTCTCGCTGGTTATTAACAGTAAGTTAATCCTGATTGAGCCATTGATTCACTCTTCTGACATTTAATCCCTCCTATTCATGTATTGTTGTTTTCTTTGTGCAGATGTGGACATGAATGATAAAGGTATTTATACCTGCAACCTGCATCACCACTATTGCAAGGTCCACCAGTCCATTAAAATCCAACTCAACATCACTAAATCAGGTAAGAAAATAAACTTCTATAATCGATTGTTCAAAATGGTTTAAAAGCTTCTGTTTAAAAATGAGGTGTGTAATTTCTGTACCACTAGTGTCACCCTATCGAACTGCTTTCAAACACTCCCCTAATAGGTTATTTCATATTCATAGGTTAATTTTCCCGAAAACTGTAAGCACTGTGTTTCTGTGCCAATATAAAAATTCCTATGTTTTTTTTAGCAACCCGCTTAGACCTAGACCGCTCAGACTGTTTGAACAACTGCAGGCGAGGGGCGTATTCAGAAAGCTGTTTTGAAAACATTGTTTATATTTGCAAATCCGTTCGGTGGTGCTAGAGTCACAGAAATGACATACTTCAGCTTTAACTGATAGCACAATATATAGTATTGATAGTGCTACAGTGTTAACAGTTTTCGAGGAAATCAAACTAGAAATGGCTTACGTACAGTTGTCTCTGCTTATTAAGCTGGAATAGGAGAAAGTATTGAAAAACATAACTGAAAAAGTTAAAAACATCATCTTTATATCTCAACTTAAACTTAAGACAAATTTACTTAAAGATGTGAGTTATTTTTTCTATGTTAAAATTCATACTTTCTTGCGGCATATCTAGCCAGACACAGCAACATCAAGCAATGGTAAGAGTTTGGGGTGGGACTATCTGTTTGAACAACCAATGGAAGACAGGGGAAGTTTTCTATATTCTGTTTTAAACACTGATTATTTTTGCCATTCCTTTTGGTGGTGCTAGTGGCACAGAAAGTTATCTTGCACTGGCAGTGGGCACCCTGTGTCGTCATCATACACTATGTTATCTTCATAAATAGTATTACTTAAATTGTCACTCTCTGCAGCACGAAAGGAGAGACGTGTGTGGGACGGTGATAAGCCTGTGTTTGTGGTTCTGGTGGGGAAGAGTGTGGTTCTTCCTTGTGTGAACCGTAGACCATTGTGGACGGACAGTCATAGAGACGAAGGCCAGCAGCAGGTCGTTCACTGGGACTGGCAAGCACCCGGGGTCACCCGTGACCGAGCAGACCGCCTCATTGACATGTACGCCTCTGGAGAAAACCGGCAGTACGGACCGCTGTTCCTCCGGCAGAAGATGAATATCTCAACTGATGCATTCTCCATGGGAGATTTCTCTCTGAGCATACATAACATTCAACCTTCGGATAAAGGCCTGTATTCTTGTCATCTTCACCATCACTACTGTGGTCTTCATGAGAGGCGAATCTTCAGAGTGATAGTTGGTCCATCTGTCCAACCTTTGCCTCCAGCACGTGTCCCTACTGAAGCACCAACAATTCCCTTTTCCTATCCAGTCATACCTGCTGATGACCCAAGTGAGCGAATCCTTTTTTTGACATGTTTTAGTCTTTGTTTTAGTTTTTTTGCATCTTTGATTTGCTGAAAAGACCAGGGTCAGGGTTATGGTCCCAGAGACTGTTATAAATGAGATGGGTCAATGTTATACTTATGAATGGGAAAAATCGTAACACTGGCAACTGTAGGAATGGAAATCCCACCGTACAGTTAATAGAGTCAATCACCTTTTTGATAGAGACATTGGCAGTGATTTGTTCTCTAGAATGCATTAGCTGGAATGGGGGATATCCCTAACCCTGGAAATAGTGTTTTTTTAGCATGATTCTAATGCTAAATGATTCTTCTAAGGAAGCACAACTCATGATACATTGTTGTCAGATTTTATTGCTGATTTAAAATACACTGCCTGGCCCAAAAAAAAAAGAAAAAAAGTTGCATACTCTAATATTTTGTTGGACCGCCTTTAGCTTTGATTACTGGGCGCATTCGTTGTGGCATGGTTTCAACAACATTATGCAGCGTCACAACATTTATTTCCATGCAGAGTCACATTAATTTTAGGCCGAGATCTTGTATTGATGACGGGAGAGTCGAACCACTCTGTTAAGTGTTCTTGAGCACATCCTAAAGACTTTCAATGGGGTTAAGGTCAGGACTCTGTTGTGGCCAATTCATGTTTGAAAATGATTCCTCATGCTCCCTGTACAACTCTTTCACAATTTGAGCCAGATGAGTCTTGGCATTGTCATCCTGGAATATGCCCGTGCCATCAGGGAAGAAAAAATCCATTGATGGGATAACCTGGTCATTAAGTAAATTCAGGTAGTCAGCTGACTTCATTTTATTGCCGCATAACATTGCTGAGCCTAGACCTGACCAATTGAAGCAACCCCAGATCATAACACTGCCTTCAGAGGCTTGTACAGTGGGCATTATGCATGACGGTAGCATCGCTTCATGCACTTCCCTTTTTACCCTGACGCGGCCGTCGCTTTGGAATAGGGTAAATCTGGAAATACCAGATGCGGTATTTTCCTGTCGACGTTCTCGAGAGGACGCATTTGTAAACGCATTCTGCGGGAGACGCTGATGTAAATAGAGAGATTGTGCGCAATAGCTAAACCCATCCGTGTAGCGTACGGACGACTGACAGGGGCCCAGAGAAACGATAAGACCCGAGGCCCAGGACCACCTAAAGGTGGCCCTGCTGATCACGATCGTTCAAGATTTTTTTTTCTGACCACATTTCCACGAAGCTGATGGTTCACCACTATCCGTCCAGATTTTAATAATGCGTTGGACAGTTCTTAACCCTGTTATAATTTATCTGACAAATTAGGTTACACCACCAAAAAAAGTTTTATGGGTTAATTAGATAAAATAGAAATAAATCCTTGTGGAGACAATTGCAGGTTTCCTCTTTTTTCAGTGTGCATGATCTTGAAGAACTCAAAGAAAATAATTTTCCGAGAGATAATGCACATTACTTTTAATAGTTTTCAGGCTTTCAAAATTTTTTCCTGTATTCCAATAATCAGCTCAATTTTTCCTCCCCTTTTTTTTTATACATATGTGGGATTGTTGGAGGAATGTTGCCTGAGAACTAGGTTATATTTACAGACTTCCTCCCCATTTTTTCCATGTTTACTTTTACTGTAGCTAAACTTTCCTGCTCAGTCGGCTGGTCTGCAGTGGGAATGTTACTGTAATCTCTCAGTCTCTCTCTTTCTTTTCTTTTCTTTTCTTTTCTAAAATGGCTTTTTAGTCTGTGTCCAGACTGACTCACACCAGTTATGTTGGCTCTGTCCCAGCTGTCTTTCTGTGTTCTAGTAATTCTAGTAAAGAAGAGTTTATGCAAGTGAATGTTTTCAACAGAAATGTGATGAATAGGTTGTAAAGGAGGTGGGGGAGGTTTTACTGGAAGACCGCTTCATATTTCCTCCACTTAGCAATGGCTGAGCTCATTTTATAAACTATTACAGCCCCACAAAAGGTCACATCAATGCTTTACATTCTCCTAGGCTTTGCAGATTTTATAATCATTGCTCGGACTGTTTTCGCACTGGCAGTGGGCTGTTTGTTGACATGAAAAGCCACCTCTATACATCTGAGCTAACCGGGAGAATGGTCAGTGTTACATTCACATTTTCTCATGTCTGTAAGCATTTTTCCTCAGTCCTCTGTAAGCAGTACAATATGACTCGGTTTCGGTCAACTATACATCTTATAGATTTAATGTATTGCCTGAATTTGACCTTCTTGTAAGTCTTAAATTTGAGAAGCAACTTTTAAAGGTTAAACAGCACAAAACTTTAACTGATTTCTAATTTTGAAGTAGGAGATTTTCTGTTCTTGGCTTGGAAAAAAATGAAAAGTAAATTTCAGTAGTAAATAAAATATTTTATTTTTTCCAGCTTAAAAACCTATGTAACACACAAACCTATCAAAACAGTTCAAGAATCATTGCTGTGGCCTAGCCATTTGAGTCAACATATTGAGGTATGACACACAAATCCAAATTTAAATCCGACTCATGCTGTATTCTGATCCCACTTTTCCAACCATTCCTTGTCCTCTCCTGACTGTCCTATTAATAGTTAACAAAAAGGCTAAGAAAATGTTGATCTCTTATTTGAGAAGGTGTTTTACTATGATATGGTCGAGCGCCGGCTTATGAATGGAGAGCGAGATCGTGAGATGAGAACGGTAAGGAACGGCAAGGATCATCACCTGTCGATGATTGTCTCTAACAGCTGTTTGTCATTGCAGTGAGAGTTGGAGACAGATTTAAGAGCGAGACAGATGCCAGTGAGGGGAGAGAGAGAGTGACACATGCAACCGTCTTTGTGTTTTATATTGGAAAGCACATTTTGATTTATGTTTAAACTGAAGAGTGTAAGAGCTTTACATTGGATTGTTTGCCCAGCTCCCGTTTACTCCTTGGTAGAGAGTTACAAACCTGCCACAGTCTTGTCACACGGGTGCCGAAACCCGGGATTAAAGAAGGAAGAACGCTGCCATGGAGTCCTCACCACTGGAGGATGTGATCAAGACCCTCGCCAGCCTCCACCATTTGCAGCATCAAGCCCTACTCGAGCTGCGCGCGGAGCAGGAACAGTGCTCCATCTCGCTCCTCCGGGCCCAAGCGGAAGACCGGCAGGTGCTTCGGAGATTGCTGCCCCAGGAGGAGGCTGCAGCCATGACCCCGGACCCCTCATCTTCCCTGCCCAATGTTCCGCTGGTCAAGATGGGCCCCCAAGATGACCTGGAGGCGTTCTTGGAGCTCTTTTAGCAGATAGCGGGAGCATGCACTTGGCCAAGCACCCAATGGGTGGTCCGCTTGATCCCACTGTTGTCTGGGGAGGCCCAACTCGCAGCGTAGCAGCTACAAGTGCAGAACCTCCTGGTGTATGCGGATTTGAGGAAAGCCATCTTGCAACCGGTAGGCTAGACACCAGAATAACAGTGCCAACGTTTCTGCTTGCTGACCCTTGGCAAGCACGGCTGTTTGCCTTGGCCCAGCAGCTCCAGGATGCCTGCCAACGGTGGTTGCAGGCAGAGCAGCGTGAAGTCGGTACTGGAGCAGTTTATCGCCCGGCTTCCGGCAGGGATGGTGGAGTGTGTCCAGTGCCACTGCACGGTGTCGCTCCACACGGCCATCCAGCTGGCAGAGGACCACATGGCGGCGTATTCGGGAGCCAGCGAGCCTCGAGACCCTTCTCCTCTCTCTCTCTCTCTCCTGTCTCCCCTCCTTCTCTTCCCTCCCCTTCCTCCCGTCCTGTTCTTCTTCCCTGGAAATGGGGGGGGCTGCACACCTACTGGTTTCCCCTATCCATCTCCACTCTTACTACCATGTTGGTGAATCCACTGCTGAGGGTGTGGGCATGAAGACTGGGCCAGTTTGCTGGAGCTGCGAAGAGCTCAGGAATTTCCAGGACCAATACCCGGTGATGGAGGTAGGGACATTGGTTCGGGACCCTGACGCTCCACAGGCTGCCCCTTATTGAGTATTAAGGGGGGTAAATACCAGGCCTTGGTGGATTTGGGTTGCAATCAAACCTCTATCCATCAATGCTTGGTTCAAGATGAGGATTTGGGTGCTAGTCACAGGGTAAAGGTGAGGTGTGTGCATGGTGATATCCACATTTATCCTGTAGTGACTCTGACTATTCAGTTCCGGGGACAAAATCATAGCGTCGAGGCAGTGATTAGTCCCTGCCTCACCCATCCGCTAATCTTGGGTACGAATTAGCCAGTATTTACCACTTTATTGAGGGAAATTTGTGTGGATGGGTCCTGTAACAAAGCGTCTCGGTATGTGGTTTGCGATGCGCTGGCTGGGGAGGCGAAGCCAGGGCCGTCTACATCAGCTCCATGGCAGGATGACGTAAGGGAGGGGGAAGTCTCGGCATCCCCAGCCCTTAGAGGATTCCCTGCAGGGGATTTCCGTCAGGAGCAGATGCAAGATGAAACCCTTAGGCACGCCTTCGACCAAGTGAAAGTAATTGATGGTCAACGTCTTCAGCCAGACATTGCACTCTCATATGCGTACTTTTCTATTATAAATGATCGGTTGTATCAAGTTACGCAGGACACTCAGACAAAAGAGGATGCAACCCAGTTGTTGATACCAAAGAGCCGTTGGGAAATGCTATTCCAGACAGCTCATCATAATCCGATGGCAGGTCATTCTATTGGCCGGGCATTCACGGGGATGTTTGCAGGTGGTGTGCGGCACGCCTTTGTGCCCGCTTCCTTTGATCGAGGTCCCCTTCAAAAGAATTGGCATGCTATTAGAGTGGATGGCACGTGGACATCTCTTTATATTGGTTCTGGTTGACTACGCAACGTGATATTCGGAAGCAGTGCCTCTATGCAACATTTCAGCACGTAGTGTTGCGGAGGCACTCTTCAGATTCATCTACTGAGTGGGGATTCCGAAAGAAATCCTAACTGATCAAGGCACTACTTTAATGCCACATACACTACGTGAGCTGTACAAATTATTGGGTATTAAATCGATTCAGACAAGCGTGTACCACCCACAAACGGACGGCTTGGTCGAACGGTTTATTCAAACCCTGAAAAACACGATTCGTAGGTTTGTGCACGAAGATGCTTGGAATTGGGATAAGTGGCTTGAACCCCTGTTATTCGCAATTCGAGAGGTCCCGAAAGCCTCCACAGGGTTCTCCCCATTTGAATTATTGTATGGGCATAAGCCTCGCGGTGTCTTAGATGTCATGAGGGAAAATTGGGTGGAGGGACCTTCAAACAGCAAAAACGAAATTCAATACATTCTTGACCTGAGAACAAAACTCCACACATTGGGGCAGCTGTCACAGGAGAATTTGCTACAGTTTCAAGAACGTCAGTCCCGAGTCACGTGATGCCATGCGAGGTTCAGACGTGTGAACGGCGAGCCCTGCACACTTTGCTAGTTTTAATACTTTTTATGTCATAAACCGGTGAGATTCGACAAACCCTGATCCATGACTGTTCTAGGAAGACAATATGTCAAAGAATTCAAAATCTTTGGGCTCTGGAGATATTCAAAGACACTTACGTGCTCAAGCTGACGCCCCTGAGCAGCAGGCTGCAAGCCAGGGAGCCGATTTGGCCGGAGAAGTGAAGGAAATTCAGCGAGAATTACTGAACATGTTGGCAATGCTGACAAAGGTCTTTGCTGACTTGGAGGGTCTTGCTGTAATACGTCGATCGATCACTGCCATGGAGACAAAATTCACTGAGGTGGTTACAAGAGTGGGGGATGTCGAGAAATAGATTGATTATCTGGAGTCATTGGAGAGGGAATTAGCTGCTAATCTGCTAGTGACCAAGGTGGATTTGGAGCACTTCTGGGAGAAATTGGAGGATTCGAAGAATCGTAACTGGCAGAATAATGTACGAATTGTTGGAATTCCTGAGGACGAAGAAGGTCGGGATATGGTGAAATTCTTGGACGGGCTCTTCCCGAGTTTGCTCGACATAACAGGCCATAAGCTGGAAATCGAGCGAGCTTGGTGGTCCACTGAGGGAGACAGGCCTCAATCAATTCTGGCCAAATTTCTGAGATCATCCGATAAAGATCTTGTGTTACGCATTTTCTTGTTCCCAGACTTTGCGAATTTGACAAGAGAGAAACATGATCATTTCAAGGAATGCAAGAAACTCTTACATCAACGGAAGGTCGCTTTTGCACTGATGTTCCCGGCCAAATTGTGAATAGATGCTAAGAGTGGCTGCAAAATATTTGCATGTCCCCAGCAAGCGATGTCCTTCATAAAGTCAATGGACTGAGTAAATTATTTGGT
This sequence comes from Myxocyprinus asiaticus, assembly GCF_019703515.2. NCBI lineage: Eukaryota > Metazoa > Chordata > Actinopteri > Cypriniformes > Catostomidae > Myxocyprinus > Myxocyprinus asiaticus. The sequence goes on along the minus strand of NC_059372.1, from coordinate 17,002,155 downwards.
GGTAATCACATTGCAGCCAAGTGGACCGACTCACTGAACATTCACTTGACTGTCCAAGGAAACTGAGCACCTTTTTGTTTCTTTTTGTGCTGGTGCCGCCTAGCAGCTGGAGTTGTTTTGTGTAGTGGCACTCACAACACTCTTCAGGAGTGTGTTGTGGATGAATCTGCTCATTCTTTGTGCTTATGCCTCCTATTGATTGGAGTTTGTTTTGAGGAGTATTTCTTGCAGGACATTGGAGTGACTGGGTCATTTGTTGCACTCATGTAGCTGTCGAATGAGCCGGCTCACTGAACATCAGTTTGACTGCCCGAGGAAACTGAACAGCTTTTTTTTTTTTTTTTTTTTTTTTGCTGGTTCTGCTAGCGGCTGAAGCTTGTTTTGTGGAGGAACACACCTTTGGGACCGTTATGTGGATGAATCTACACATTCTTTGGTTTATTTCGCCTATTGGCTGGTGTTTGTTTTATACATTATCTTCTGTTGGGTAATTCTGTCTCACAAAATTTGTATAGACACACCGGACCTGGGCACTGTGACGGCAAAGTTGTTGTGGGGGCTCTCGTAGGCATACATGGACTGTTTGAGTTTAGAGGGATGGACGCCAGTTGGAGCTGTCGTGCACGTGGTTAATGCGCACGTCTTTCTTTTTTCTGTTTGTTTGGTTTGGGGGGAAGTTTGGGGTTTGATTGTTGCACTAATTTTGGAATGTGGTCTTTATAATTTAGTTTTTGACACACAATCTATTTTTTCTAATATGTCAAAATGTCAAATGTTAATATGAATGGATTGTCTCTCTCCACATGGAATGTGAATGGGTTGGGGCACCCCATAAAAAGAAGGAAGGTTATTTCTCTTCTTAAACGTAAGAAATTTGATATAGTTTTTCTTCAAGAAATGCATCTTTCCCCGCAGGAAGCTGAAAAAAATTGGGAAGATATGGGGTGGACATGTTTTCTTTAGTGCTGGCTCAAGTAAGAGCAGGGGAGTTATTACACTGATAAGTAAGCATCTACAATTCAAATGTCTCAAACAGATTAAAGATAAATTAGGAAGAGTCATTATTGTTTCAGCAGAAGTTCAGGGGCAAAGGCTGATTTTGGCTAATATTTACACACCTAATGCTGATGATAAGGGCTTTTTTATAGATCTTGAAGGGATGTTGCAATTAATCTATTGTTATTGATATATTGATATATATTGTTAATCTATTGATGGACTCAGTCCTTGATCATAGTGAAGCAAAAGTGTGTAAGCCCCCTAGAGCAACATTGATGCTTCACAGGATGTGTAAAAAGCTTGGTCTTACAGATATTTGGAGACTTTTGAACCCATCTGGTAGGGACTATAATTTTTTTTAATCAGTTCATAAGATTTATTCTAGAATAGATTTTTTATTATATCTAAGTCCCTCATTTCATCTGTTGTTGATTGCTCAGTTGGAAACATCTTAGTCTCAGATCACGCCCTGGTGAGTTTAGAGGTGTTGCCACATACGGAGAAAAAGAAATCACATAGTTGCCACTTTAATGTATCCCTTTTTCAAAATCCTGAATTCCAACAAATGTTAAAGGCTGAAATCAATGTTTATATGGAGACCAACTGGTCCTCAGTATCCTCTGTGGGTGTGGCTTTAGAGGCACTTAAGGTGGTTCTAGGGGTTCTTAGGAGTTGGAAGGGAATATTAAAAGTGCAGAGGCAGAGCTGAAGTGCCAAATGTTGTCTGGTGGCCTCAGAGAATTGACCCGACTGAAATACAGATATAATACTATTTTGTAGCGGAAGATGGAGTTTTGGCTATTCAGGGCAAGACAGTCATACTTTGAGTTGGGGGACAAAGCAGGGAAGCTTTTGGCTAGATATATAAAGCAGAGAGAGCCTTCTTCTACCATTCCCTCAGTGAAATCTGGTGGTGAAATATTTACCTCGGCCATTGATATTAATAATGCTTTTAAAGAATTCTGTCTTGATCTCTATAGTTCCACATCTTTGTCTACTGATGAAGATATTAGAAACTTTGTGGAACCATTAGAACTCCCTAAACTGATGACTGAGCAAATAAAATTATCTTGATTCTGGGAAAACTTGGAGGAGCTTGGTGAGGTAATTAAGGCCTTGCCTACAGGCAAGGCTCCAGGGCCAGATGGCTTTGCCGCTTACTTTTTTAGATCTTATGCTACAGAAATGGCTCCACTTTTGTTAGAAGTTTATACAGAATCATTAAAGAATAGAAAGCTTCCACCAACCATGACACAAGCCCAGATCAGTCTGATTCTTAAAAAGGACAAAGATCCAAGTGAGTGTAAGAGTTACTGTCCAATTTCCCTGATCCAGCCAGATGTAAAAATATTGTCAAAAATGTTGGACAGTCGTTTAAGTTATGACAACTCTTATACATATAGATCAGGTGGGGTTTATTCGGGACTGCAGCTCTTCTGATAACATTAGGCATTTCATCAATATCATGTGGTCAGTGGTGAATGATCAGACTCCGGCTGCTGCCATCTCACTTGATGCTGAAAAGGCATTTGATATGGTAGAATGGGATTATCTTTTTAAGATTTTGAAATATACGGGTTCGGGAATACTTTTATTGGATGGACTAAGTTACTTTATAGATACCCGGTAGCGGCAGTACAAACAAATTGATTAATTTCAGATGATTTTACTCTGGATAGGGGCACCTGGCAGGGTTGCTCTCTTTCCCCATTATTGTTCTGGCTTGCCCTGGAATCATTAGTAGCCACGATAAGAAAGGAAGATGATTTTCCAGGGGTGGTGGCAGGAAGTATGGCGCATAAGCTTTTGCTTTACGCAGATAATATTTTATTATTTGTCTCCGACCCCACTAGATCTATGCCTTGCTTCCACAGAATTATTAATTCCTTCTCTAAGTTCTCAGGATACAGAGTCAATTGGTCTAAATCTGAAATTTTGGCTCTGACAGCATACTACCCAGTAACGGTTTTTCAGCCAGGCGCCTTCCAGTGGCCCAAACAGGGCATTAAGTATTTGGGCATTTTATTCCCAGCAAATTTGTGTGAGTTAATTTTTACCCCTTAGTAAAAAGGTTTTTGAGCGATGTGGCAGGTGGGCCTCATTACATTTATCTATGATTGGGAAGGTTAATGTTATTAAAATGAATTGTATTCCAGAATTCAACTACCTGCTACAATCTCTCCCTGTAGATGTCCCCCTCTCTTATTTCAAGCAATTTGATAGCATAGCGAAGTCCTTCATTCGGAATGGTAAGTGTCCCAGATTACATTTCAATAAGTTACATAGGTCGATTGACAGAGGTGGGCGAGGCCTACCCAAGATATTGTTTTATTATTATGCATTCGGTCTCAGACATTTGGCTCATTGGTCACTTCTACCTGAGAGAGCCCCTCCCTGGTTTTGTATTGAACAGGGAAGTTCTTGCCCCTATTTTGCCATTGCAAAACCTTTCTATCAAAGTAATCGGAGAAGTTAAGTTACACCCCGTTATCTTGCATTTGCACTCAGTATGGACAAAAGTGTCCAGAGTGTTTAATTCGGACATTTATTTAAATGTTGCCTCGAGCATATGGCTGAACCCAAAATTATGTATTAATAAGCCCCCTTTCTGCTGGTCAGAGTGGATTGTGAAGGAGGTTAATACGCTCGGTAACCTATATGAGAGTGGAGTGTTGAGATCCTTTGAAAATTTGGTTCAACATTTTGGGATTCCCAGATCTCAGTTCTTTAGGTATTTACAGCGGCGCTATCTGCTCTGTACTATTTTTGGGAGTAGCATACACCCCCATAAAGCGGCAGATACTCTGGGAGTGGTGATTACAGCTTTTGGAAAAGGTCATGAGGCATCAGTGTATTGCTCCCTGTTAATTCAGAGTCTGGGGGACAGAGCTTCAACTTCTCTCGAGATTATGGGAGAATGATTTAAACTTGTTATTGGAGGAGGGAGTGTGGGCTAGGATTCTAAAAAACGTCAAGTCTGTATCTAGAGATGCAAGGGTGCGCCTTATGCAATTCAAGATTTTACACAGATTCTATTGGACCCCCTCTAGATTGTATAGGCTTGGTCTTAAAGACACACCCACCTGCTGGCGATGCCAATCAGAAGATGGAGACACAACTCAAGTTTTTTGGTGGTGTGATATGATCCAAGAATTTTGGTTGAAGGTTTAGAGTTTTATGTGTGAAATATTGGGCACTCAAGTTTAATTTTGCCCCATTTTAGGCGATGGGGTGGTCATCAATATAGGAGATAAACACATAAAAAATTGGGTCCTGACCAGTGTTATGTTAGGCAGACAGATTATTTTAAGGGGATGGAAGTTGGCTGGAGCACCCTCGTTTCAGGAGTGGTGTGCGGAGATGGGGAGGGTGGCAGCTTTTGAGGAGGTGTCATGTAGAAGGTTGGTGATCTGGGATTTGTTTGAAAGGAAATGGGGCAGTTATTTGGTGTTTTTGGTGGACACTCGGGGAGGGGCTGTATGGTTTTAAATGTGTATGGTTTATATATATATATATATATATATATATATATATATATATATATATATATATATATATATATATATATATATATATATATATATTTTTTTTTTTTTTAATTTCTTTTTTTTTTATGTGTGTGTATATTTATATGTGACCACAGGGATGTTCGTTGGGGGTCAGGGTGGGGTTGGTGATTGGGGAGGGGGAGCGGTAATAGTGGGGGTTAAATGTTGAATCAGTGTATATATGTTTTGTTTTTCATTGTTATATGTACGAATCAATAAAAAATGTTAATCGGAAGAATGTCAGTCCCGGCTGTATAACAGGAGAGCTCGGCTACGGGAATTTACACAGGGAGATAAAGTCCTTTTATTACTGCTAAATTACTCGCAAAGTGGCAAGGCCCCTTTGAGGTTACACGGAGAGTCGGGGAAGTCGATTATGAGTTTAAACGAATGGATAGGGTGGAGCACTGCAAATTTACCACCTCGACTTCTTAAAACCATGGAGAGAGGCGGACCCCATGTCTTTTGCGATGGTTGTTCCAGAGAGGGAGGAGCTTGGGCCGGAGGTGAACTTAAAAGCCAATTGAGTCACCCAGGTCACTTGTGGAGACCTCTCACCGTCACAAGTCACGGATGTGGCCCGGTTGCAGAGAGAATTCTCGGATGTATTACTGCCCCTTCCCAGTCATCCGAATCTCATAGAACACCATATCGAAACAACCCCAGGGATAGTGGTAGTGCAGTTGTCCCTACCGATTACCCGAGCAGGTACAAAGGTTTCGGTGAAGAATTAAAGGCCATGCTCGATATGGGTGTAATAGAAGAATCTCACAGTGACTGGGCCAGCCCGGTGGTGCCGGTTCCAAAGTGCAATGTCTTGGTCCTGTTCTGTATGGATTATAGAAAGGTCAACACGGTGTCTAAATTTGACGTGTATCCAGTGCCTCGTGTAAGGAACGATAGTGAGACAAACAGATCCAAGAGCAGAGGAACAATTAAAAGGATTTTTTAACAGTAATAATGAGCAGACACTGGGTTGAGGAACGTGGAAAATCCCGACACCGGCAGCAGCAGCGGGAAGCGATATCCAATGGCGTGCGCATTGTATTCGCGCAAGGGGCAGTCCATGAAGAGTGTGTTTGTAAGATGAGTGTGTGCATTGTGGAAGTCAGGAACAGATTAGTAGAATCCTCCATTGAAGCTTAGTGAGATGCAGAACAACGCTCAGCAGAGATGAGCGAATTTTACTCCCGACACGTGGGACGAGGTATCCTCAATGGAAGACCAGCTGACACGCAGCAATACTGGAAGGCAATCACACACCCGACATGTGGGCAACCAACAGATTCATGAGACAGGACCAACTAGGCAGAGAGAGTGAGGTTAGAACTCAACATCAAACAACAATCTAGCAAAGATATTGAGAACACGACGGGCTTATGAAGGGAGTTAATAAGGGGAGAACAGGTGTTGCTCAGCACGCTAATCAGTGGCATGATCAGCGTTCCCCCGGGAACAAGCAGTTTTCCCATGGAAACGGCGATCATGCATGCCGGCTGTGCCAACGAGACATGAGGGACAGAAAATGACAAAGCATACAAAATAAATCAGCAAACGCAGCGGAGCCGTGCAGCCTTATATTGATGAACTGCTGGGTTGGGCGCGGCTCGCTTTTATTCATCACTGGATTTATCAAAGGTATATTGGCAGATCCCCTTAACACCAATGTCCCTTGAGAAAACGGCCTTCTCCACACCGTTTGGCTTACACCAATTTGTGACCCTTCCATTCGGTTTGTTTGGGGCCCCGGCTACGTTTCAGCACCTTGTGGACCGAGTCCTCCGACCTCACACTGCGTACGCTGCTGCCTATCTGTATGACATCATTATATACAGTAATGATTGGCAGCAGCACATGCAGCATCTGAGGGCGGTTCTGAGGTCGCTGCGACGGGTGGGACTCACGGCAAACCCCAAGAAGTGCACAGATGGACGGGTGGAGGTACGGTATCTGGGGTTCCACTTGGGTCACGAGCAGGTGCGTTCCCAAATTGATAAGACCACAGCGATTGCGGCCTGCCTGAGGCCCAAGACCAAAAAGAAGGTGAGACAGTTCCTGGGGCTGGCTGGCTATTATAGAAGTTTTGTGCCTAATTATTCGGACATCACCAGCCCGCTGACTGATCTCACTAAAAAGGGAGCCCCAGATCCGGTCCAGTGGTCGGAGCCATGCCAACACGCTTTTATGCAGGTGAAAGCTACATTTTGTAGTGGACCTTTGTTACATGCTCCTGATTTTGCTCTCCCGTTTGTTTTACAGACCGACGCATCGGACAGGGGGTTGGGAGCCATGTTGTCCCAGGTGGTCGAGGGGGAGGAGTGCCCGGCGCTGTACATCAGCCGGAAGCTTTTGGCGAGAGGCGAGGTACGGCACCATTGAGAAAGCGTGTCTGGCCATCAAGTGGGTGGTCCTCACCCTTTGGTACTACCTTCTGGGATGGGCTTTCACCCTCTGTTCAGACCACACCCCACTCCAGTGTCTCTATCGCATGCAGGACACCGGATGCATAGATCACCCGTTGGTATCTGGCTCTTCAACCATTTAAGTTCGAGTTGGTCCACAGGCCAGGGGCGCAGGTGGCTGTTGTGGACTTCCTCTCCAGAAATTGGGGGGGGGGGTATGGCGGGGGTACGGGCAGGCAGTATGGCTCCCTGGCCTGAGGCAGGTGGTGGGGGCGTGGCCAAGCGCCGGCTTGTGAATCGCTGAGATGAGAGCAATAAGGATCATCACCTGTCAATGATTGTCTCTAACAGCTGTTTGTCATTGCAGTGAGAGTTGGAGATGGTTTAAGAGTGAGCCAGATGCCAGTGAGGGGAGAGAGAGAGAGAGAGAGCGATGCAAGCAACTGTCTTCATGTGTTATGCTGGAAAGCACATTCTGATTTATGTTTAAACTGAAGAGTATAGAAATAAAAAGCTTTACGTTGGATTGTTTGCCCAGCTCCCACTTCCTTCTTGGTAGAGAGTTAAGAACCTGCCACAGTCTTGTCACAATAATATACACTGCAGTATTGCAAGGTTTAGCAGTGTGTGTGACTCTTTAAATTCTACTGTTCATTGCAATTACCAACTCATGAAATGATTATAATTAAATGCTTCTGTCTTTGTGATGCTAAGCTTCAGCACTTCAGAAAACATAATTCATAAATCAAGCAATCCAAAGTACTTACAATAGCATTTAATGAGCTTATCTGGTTTATTATGGCAATAAAATACAATCCCAAAGACTGTGGCACTCTCAGTGTTGTTGTGTGGCAGTAAATAAGGGGAAAATGTCTCCAGACAGACAGACCAAGCAGTGTTTTTTCTCTGCCTACACTATCGTTTCCCATTCTGGGGGCTTGTGTTTTTTTTTTGCTAAATTTTTTCTCCATGATGCATGACATCAGGTCTGGAACTCATTACGCCTGTTTTGGCCGTTCAGACATGAAACCCTTTTAGTCTACCAGGCCTGGATGAAAGGGGAAAACAAAAGACAGATTTTTTTACTCACATGTAAAGAGGGCTAGTGACATTGCCAGTTTAATATATTAATATATATATATATATATATATATACATACATACACTGACTGAGCACTTTATTAGGAACACTATGGTCTTAATAAAGTTCCCGACGTGATCTTCTGCTGTTGCAGCCCATCCACCTCAAGGTTCGACGTGTTGTGCTTTCTGAGATGTTATTCTACTCGCTATAATTGTATACAGTGGTTATCTGAGTTATCATAGCCTTTCTGTCAGCTTGAACCAGTCTGGCCATTCTCCGTTGAGAACAAGGCATCTCATTAACAAGGTGTTTCTGTCCGCAGAACTGCGGCTCACTGGATGTTTCTTGTTTTTGGCACCATTCTGAGTAAACTCTAGAGACTGTTGTGCATGAAAATCCCAGGAGAACAGCAGTTACAGAAATACTCAAACCAGCCCATCTGGCACCAACAATCATGCCATAAAAGCACTGAGATCACGTTTTTTTTTCCCCCATTCTGATGGTTGATGTGAACATTTACTAAAGCTCCTGACCCTTATCTGCATGATTTTATGCACTGCACTGCACTGCTGCCACATTGGCTGATTAGATAATCGCATGAATAAGTAGGTGTACAGGTATTCCTAATAAAGTTCTCAGTGAGTGTGTGTGTGTATGTATCTATCTATCTATATACTGTATATTCTCTGCTTTACATTCTGGCATATTTGGAACAACATAAAGTAAATAAATATTTGAGGCCAAAAATGTAAGGGCTGTTACTTATTTGATCTTCTTATGGTATGTGTCTTTCTTGGTGTGCAGATACAAACATGGTTGAAGCACCTCACGTCCTCAATGTAATTCTGCCTGAGAATCAAACTCACCTCCTGCACCAAGTAGGCTACATCCTGGCAATCTTCCTGTTGCTTCTCCTCATGCTCATAGGAATCATAATGACCACTAGGCACTGTATAAAGAAAGGTAGTCATATACTTGCATGCTGGTCACATTACATATTTTTATTAAATTGGTGCTTTTGAAATTATGCTTGCATCGTATTGACTATCTTTTAACATTTTAATAAATATCTGTTTCAGAGCCTGTGCTTGAGGTTCGGAAGTACGAGCGGTAAGGATTAAAAATGCACTATTATTAAGTTATTTACTATTTGAGTCAATTCAGTTTCAAAATGTCTGATTCAGTGTACAGGTCCACAGAAATCACTTTACACTAAATAATACACTTAAATAATACATAAAAATTATTTTTTTTTACTTAGCAGGGATCGAAGGGCATCAGTTAAGCAAGATGCCACAGAACTGCAATCCTACAATCAAGAAGACTTGCATCTGGGTAAGACATAACCACAATTTTCCATGATTACTCTTCAAGCTGAAATAGGCTGTTTAAAATAAAAGAAATGAATGAATATTTGCTATAGTTGAATAGTTAACTAGTGCTCGGTAAAGTGCAGTGTTCGACTCTCTTGAAGGATTTATTTTTTATTTTTATTTTTTTACCCCATACATTAAAAATTGAATTCTTATAATAAAATTACTTAGATCACAGTCAGTTAGACAGAATCCTTAAAAACCACCGTAGGACTTTTTGTTTTGGCATATGATAGGCGTGCTTTAAACAGGGATTTTCCAGTGATATACTTTTTTTTTTTTTTTTAAACTGGGTGCTTCGCCAGAATCAAGATGGTCATTTTCATCAGTTTCTATTGAATTCTTCTGTTTAGACTATAAGAATAACATAATGAAAGAAAGGGCAGAGGCAAACAACTATCCCTCTCCAAAGGTAATCGATCTAAACAGAGGTAATGGAGTCTTAATTACCCATAATTACTATTTTTGTTTTCTAATTTCTGACCAGCAGATGGAATGTAATATATTTGATATAATATACCCTTTCTATGTTTCTCTTTCACCTAAAGAAATGGAAAGAATGTCATGGAAGTGATTCATGTTGAGCTGCTGGCTGGTCCAGAGCATGCTGAATGAGAAGAGTTTCAAATTCTATACAATCAGAGGAGCTTTACATTTACTTTACATTGAGAACACAAACTGTATTTCTGTCTTTTTGCTTCAGCATAATTACTGCTTATTGATCTAAAACATGCATCTTATTTTGTAATACTAAAATTCTGTTAATATTGGTAAATTATTTGAAGTGAAATCTTTTTTAAATGTGCAACAGTGATTAAACAATGGTAAACTGTTGAATTAAGGTTACACATACTTAAAAATGTTTTATGGCCAATATGCTGAATTAAGCATTTGTAGTACTCTTGTGCTGTTTTCTGTGTGGTAGAAGCCACTGTATATGCTAAATCTGACCATGTCACAATGGTACTTACCAGAAGAAGTGCATAGAATAAATGGGGTTTCTCCTCTAAGTATGGAAATTTCTTATAAAACTCAGGAAGTAAACAAATAGCTGTGGTTTCAGGACTAAGCAGAGAAAGATGGTACACAAATTAACCTCATCGACCTTATGGCAATTAAATGTCTGTACTATTCTGGTAAGTATGTGCATCTATGTACTTGTCTTATGGATTTTTAGTCCTACTTAACCAGGACTTCTTTGGTCCTGTCTGTTTTCAGTCCCTGTTTTACAGCATTATGTACATGGCACAGAACAGTTAATTTGGTTTTGCAATATGAGCAAGACCCATGTATCTTTTTTCATCGTTTTATAAATATATATATATATATATATATATATATATTTTTTTTTTTTCTATTTCTTTGGTCAGTACTGCTCATTTACACAGGTTAGGAAGTGTTGTAAAGAAAAACCCACAAATCCAATGATTTGAAAAACAGTAGGTTTGATTCAATCTGGAGATAGAGGACCAATGTAAAAATATAATAAAGTTTATTCTGAAATAATTTGTGTAAAAGCTGTATCCTTTTTAAACAGTTTAGCTCCATTATTTCCCTTCTAATTAACAAACATGTTCTTTCCACTGTTCTTAGATTCTGTTATCAGGCAATGACTCTCTTTTTACATTTCAACATTAGTTTCCATTTAAGGAAGCTAAAATAATTGTTAAAAAATTTTTATAATATTTTTAGTGAATGTTATACTAACATGCAGTTTTTTTGTTTTGTTTTTTACAATAATTTGTATAAATGTATACCATAATTGACATTCATGAAGCAAGATTTAATTGATGTAAGAAATGCAGTGTAGGGTTTGAATATGCTTTATATAGAAATGTTACTTTTCAAAGTCAAGATTGTACACTACAACAATTGTAGAACAAAACACTTTAAAATAAACTGTTTAACTCCGTTAGGAAAGTGAAAGTGAAAGTGGATTTGAAGGAAGAAAGAAAGATTTGATTAATTTTATAAAATCTTATATTTTTTATTTATTTTATTTTATACTTTTATTACTGTTATTATTGCCGATTAAAAGAAAGAAAAAAAATATTTATTTATTTTATAAAATCTTACACTACCGGTCAAAATTTAGGGTCACTTACTCATTCTTTATTATTATTTGTATTTTTTTCTCTCCACATTTTAGAATAATAGTAAAGTCATCAAAACTATGGAATAACATAAATGAAACTATGGGAATTATGTTGTGACTAAACAAAATCCAAAATAAATTAAAACTGTGTTATATTTTAGCATCTTCAAAGTAGTCACCCTTCGCCTAGAATTTGCAGACATGTACTCTTGGCATTTTCTCAACCAACTTCTTGAGGTATCACCCTGGGATGCTTTTTAAACAGTATTGAAGGAGTTCCCATCTATTTTGGGCACTTATTGGCTGCTTTTCTTTATTATTCGGTCCAAGTCATGAATTTCAAAAACTTTTTAAAATAAATTTTATTTTTGAAATGAAATAAATTAATATGTTGGCACAAATATATTTTTGTCTACAAAACTAATTTCAAACTTTTAAGCATACACCTTCAGATCAAAAGATTTTTAAGATCATGAGAAACATTTCAGTCAAGTGACCCCAAACGTCTGAATACTTTTAGTTTATTATTAGATTTTATATTGTTATTATTATTTTATATTACCATTACTGGCACCTTATTTTACTTTTATACTTTTTACTGTTATTATTGCCTATTGAAAGAAAGAAAGAAAGAAAGAAAGAAAGAAAGAAAGAATAAGAAAGAAGGAAAATTGTATAAACCATAAAGAACAGAAATGCAAATGTTTTTCTTGTTTAAGGACATATCAAAATTAGGAATACAGTGAGTGACTATTACAGGCTCAGGCTACCGCTAGAGGGCAGCCTGCCTCTACGAGAAAACTGGAATGGGAAAAAAATCTTCTGAACTCCAGCTCATAAGGATGTGAACCGTCCCTTCCTGTTTTACTGGCGATCAGAGAAACATTGACGCCGTGATATAGACGCGCAAGCCTAGATTATGTCTAGAACCGCTTACTCCGACCAAGAGCAGCTTTTTTGTTTTCCTACGTGAAACCGGCAATCAGCAATGTCGCCTTATAGAGCATATATGTCACTTGACGAGTTCTAGTCCACAAATATATTTTTGTATCGAGCGGCTGCAACCCTTGCTCCTTCTTCTGTCAATGATTGTCCTACCCATATAAGCCTTCTCATGGCGGAGACCAAAATTATTTACCATATCGACGAAGAAGAAACCCCGTATTTAGTGAAACTGACGGTTTCTCCGGAAAAAGTCACGTTGGCAGATTTTAAAAATGTACTCAACAACCGCCCGGTCAATAGTTATAAATTCTTTTTCAAATCTATGGATCAGGATTTCGGGTAAGTATAGAAAATTATGATTTGCTCGTATTATAGTGTGTGCTATTATTCAACTTAAACGATCACACCCATTGTCGACCCAGCGTTATGGTAGTCTTAACGCCTTATAAACGCTGTCAAACCTGTAACGCGCTCCTATCCTTTGATTGTTCTTTGTGACGTTGCTACATTGTTACATTGTCGCTGGCACCTGCTTTGAACCCGTGTTCTAATGTGCGCGTGCCAGCGCGGGTGTGTGCGTGCTCGATTCAGAACCCACCAGCAGCACACATGCACTGCAACAGAGCTAATTTTGTCAACTCCAGTCGCGCACTTCAAGTTGTCCACATGGTGCCAAATATATCATGGGTGTTCATAATAGCCTACAGTGTCGTGTGTTGTAACCACTTTTGACATGGACATTTCCCTTAGGTTTAAAGCCCTCTGAGGCTGTTACTGCCATTATGACAGAAAATATAAACATTATATGACAAAGTGAATGTGAACTTTATAGAACCGCGCTAATATTAAAGGGATAGTTCACGCAGGGGCGTAGCAGTCATTTTAAAAGTGGGGGGGACACAGCTGTCCCTAGGTGGCTTGCACAGACCCAACACTTATTATATTACAGTATATATTAATGTATAAGTATGATATAAGTATTATATTAATGTATACATATTATTTACTTTAAATATTTGTAGTATTTTAAAGATACAAGTATTGCAGAATAATTGCAAAATTAGCTGCAAAAATAAAGGGCATCGTGTGAAGCACTTGCTTCTGTTTCACATATGACAATAAAAGACTGAGCACAAGCTGGTCCTGAATAAGTTATTTAAACAATTACAATAATTACGATTGTGCATGTGCAATTAATTTTTCATTGTAGGATTTAAATGTATCCAAGTTGCTCGACTATGTTCACCAAAAATTCGTTCAGATCCATTTAATGATTCAGTGACCATTTCTGGTGATGCCAGAAGGAGTGTCTTGTGTGAAATTAGTTCCCTATCTGTCACTCACTCAACGTTGTGTCGATGTAGTTACACTAGGGGTCACTCTTGGGAGCCCGAAACACCTCTGATCTTTTGAAAAAAGGCCAATGAGAATTGGCGAGTGGAATTTGCAATCCATTCCCCCGGACATACAGGTATAAAAGGAGCTGGTATGCAACCACTCATTCAGATTTTCTCTTCAGAGTCAAGCGGTTGCATTCAGTGAACTGAATACAATTCCTCCAAAAAAAAAAAAAAAAAAAACTCACCTCGCTAAAGACTGCTGGATTTGACGGCGCATTTCAGCGGCTTCTCCCCCTCTGTGCCTGTGCAGTGCAGAGAACGCTCCTGGGCGCTTCAGCAGATTAAAAAAAAGAGTATATTTTCCATTCATAAAAGAGCGGCACACACGGAACGTCTTTTTAAAGATGCCTTTCCATTTGTGTGTTATTCCTGTTTGCAGTCGCTATCTCTCTGCATCCGATGGCCACGATCGCTGTCTTACGTGTCTGGGCGCTGCCCACGTGGAGACATCATTCATGGATGGATCATGTCCTCATTACGAGAACATGACCATGGCGACGTAAGAAAGCAAGCCACCCCAGTGGCTCCCCGCCTCGGTCTTTCTACCTACGGGTATGAGGCCGTGCCGGTTAGCGCTGGGGGCGATTTGGGAACCTAAATGGGACAACCTCTGCTGGGTATCCCCCCATGGACCTCCCATTCCCCAGCACGCTCGCTTGCCCCGATCGCGTGCTCGGACGAGATCGCTGGCTCGTCTCAGGGCGGGTTCGACATCTTGTCCGGCGCCCTGGAAGATGATGAGTTATCGAGCGCAGCATCGGAGAGCAGGCTCGTCCGGTCTGACACTGAGGCTTCGGCTGGGCTTTCTCCTTCGGGAACGGTCGCCCATTCTCAGGAAATGACGGACATGCTTTCCCGGGTGGCCACGAGCGTCGGGCTAGAGTGGAACCCTCCGCTCTCCCCTGAACCCTCGCGGCTCGACGATTGGTTCCTGGGCTCGGGGCGCCGCTCACAGCCGCACCACGCCCCCGTTCCTTTCTTCCCGGAAGTGCATGAGGAGCTGACAAGGTCATGGGAGGCACCTTTTACTGCCCAGTCCCGATCTTTCAGTTCTCCCACTCTCGCTACCCTCGATGGTGGAGCAGCCAGGGGGTATTCGGTGATCCCCCAGGTGGACAAGGCGCTTGCGGTGCACTTATGTCCGCAGAGCGCCGCCACCTGGCATGGGTGCCTGAAGCTCCCATCCAAGGCCTGTAGGTTTACGTCGTCCCTGACGGCTAGAGCCTATGGTGCCACTGGACAAGCCGCCTCTGCCCTGCATGTCATGGCTCTCCTGCAAGTACACCAAGCCAAGGCGCTAAAAGAAATGCACAAGGGTAGTTCTGACCTGGGATTGATGCAAGAACTGCGCTCCACGACCGACCTCTCTCTCCGGGCGATGAAGGTCACAGCGTGGTCTCTCGGGCAGGAGATGTCCACTCTCATGGTCCAGGAGCGCCACCTCTGGCTCAACTTAGTAGAGATGCGAGAGGCTGACGAGGCACGGTTCCTTGACGCTCCCATCTCCCAGGTTGGCCTGTTTGGCTACACCGTCGAGGACTTTTCCCAGCAGAACTCGACGGTGAAGAAGCAGACGGAAGCTGTATGCCCCGGCGTGGCTCAAGATTCCGCACCCCGTCTGCTCGTCGCCAAGGGCGTCTCCCTGCAGCCACATCTCCAGCTCCGCCGCAGCCCGTCCCCGTGGCCCAGCCCCGGCGTGCAGCCCATCGCAGGAAACAGATGACCCCTGTCTCACGGCCAGCCGCCAAGAACCCGAGGAAGGCTTCGAAGTGCCCCTGAGACGGGTGACCCAGGAGCAAGGAGACCCATCTCTCTGGAGCTGGTGCACAGACCACTCCATCCCCCGGTGGAGGGCCGGGAGGAGAATCTTTTGTTTCCTTTTTCGCCGCATGCCCCAGAGGCTGCGGTACCCAAAGGTTCAGCAAAAGAGCAGTTTCCTTGTTTCCTGGGACACATGTCCGGTGTGCACGGCCATCATCATGACTGCCATCCACTGCTGCTTATTGGCAGGGTTGGTGCTCCAGCGGCGGACCCCCCGACCCTGGGCACCCAGCTGTGGCACGAATACCCCACATGGGATTAGTGCCGATGGACCTCGGGGACGAGTCTCCTCCTCCCCCCTCCTCGGCCAATCTCATGGTGGGCGGCAGGAGCCAGGTAAGTGCTTCGATGTCCCTCGACTCAGCACGGCCACGGGGCTCGAGTCCCCTCGACGTGATACCTCAAGCTCCGCCCCACCACAAGGCCCCACCCGCTGGTACGTCTGAGACGATTATCCCCTTGGTCCCCCTCGCCCGGAGTTTGGACGTGTGGCTCGCACTTTCCAGCCTGTTGCGATGGCTGACCCAGACCATCCGACTCGGACCGTCCGACTCGGCTACGCGATTCAGTTCGCCAAGTGCCCGCCCAGGTTCAGCGGCGTCCGCTTCACCTCGGTGAAGGGCAAGAACGCCGCTACCTTGCGTGCGGAGATCGCGACCCTCCTGAGCAAGGGCGCGATAGAGCCTGTCCCTCCAGCCGAGATGAGGAAAGGTTTCTACAGCCCTTATTTCCTCGTACCAAAGAAAGGCGGTGGGTTGCGACCAATCTTGGACCTGCGAGTACTGGACCGGGCCTTGCACAGACTCCCATTTAAGATGCTGACGCAAAAACGCATTCTAGCAAGTGTCCGACACCTAGATTGGTTTGCGGCGGTAGACCTGAAGGATGCGTACTTCCACGTCTCTGTCCTACCTCGACACAGACCCTTCCTGCGGTTTGCCTTCGAGGGCCAGGCATACCAGTACAAGGTCCTCCCCTTTGGCCTGTCCTTGTCCCATTGCATCTTCAAGAAGGTCGCGGAGGCAGCCCTTGCCTCCATCAGGGAATGGAGGTTACGAAAGTAAACGTGACGTTCCCTATCTGTCACTCACTCGACGTTGTGTCGATGTAGTAACACTAGGGGTCCCTTTACAAAACGCCACAACTAGCTGAACTGTGTTACGTGGACTAGCGGTACAAGATGCGCAGACTTTTGTGTGCCTTGTAGCCAGCGCATCAGGCTGTCACATAACCTCCCCCAACGTTGTTATGAGCGTCGAACGATCCTTCAGGAACAAGTCGACTGCTCAACAAATAGGGACAGGCTAACCCAGCCGAGGCCTCTTTTCCCTCTTTTTATCTCCCCAAAAAGAGTGGAATTTTGTTAACGGAATGGGATCCGCGAGTGTTACCAGCACACTTACTGAGCCGGCAGCGAGTTTCTCCACAAACTCGACTGCCACATGGCTAAGGAGGAAGTCATCCAAGGATCACAGTCTGTGAACACTACTGGGAGTCAAGAGCGCACATCTTCCCCTCAAGGGAGGGTAAAGGCGCTATGCGCAAGCAGTACACCTGGCCAGCTGTCCCGGAACTTACCTGCTTGTGCCTGCCACTACACGGGACGTAACCGACTCAACCCGGAGATTGTAGAACCTCGCAAATGGTGTTGGGTGTTGCCCAGCCCGCTACTCTGCAGATGTCTGCCAAAGAGTCGCCACTGGCCAGGGTCCAGGAGGCCACCACACTCCTGGTAGAGTGGGCTCGTTATCCCGCAGGTGGTGGCACGTCCTGAGCTTGATATGCCATAGCGATGGCATCAATGACCCAGTGGGAGATCCGCTGTTTGGAGACAGCGCTTCCTTTCCGCTGTCCACCAAAGCAGACAAAGAGCTGCTCGGAGCTTCTAAAGCTCTGCGTGCGATCCAAATAGATATGTAAAGCTCGCACCGGACACAGCAACGCCAAGGCTGGGTCTGTTCCTCCTGGGGCAGCACTTGCAGGTTCACCACCTGATCCCTAAAAGGGGTCGTGGGAACCTTGGGCACATAGCCCAGTCACGGTCTCAGGATCATGTGAGAGTAACCCGGACCAAACTCCAGGCACGATTAGCTGACAGAGAATGCTTGCAGGTCCCCTACCTTCTTGATGGAAGTGAGCGCAGTCAGAAGGGCAGTCTTGAAAGAGAGTGCTTTAAGATCAGCTGACTCCAAGGAATCAAAGGGAGCTCCCCGTAGACCCTGAAGGACTACAGACAGGTCCCATGGGGGAACGAGGCACGGTCTAGAGGGGTTCAACCTCCTAGCGCCTCTCAGGAACCTGATGATCAAGTCGTGCTTCCCCAAGTACTTACCATCTACTGCATCGTGATGAGCCGAGATAGTGGCTACATACACCTTCAAGGTGGAGGGGGACAGCCGCCCCTCCAACCTCTCCTGCAGGAAGGAAATCACCGATCCGACTGCACATCTCTGGGGGCTTCCCGTCGGGAAGAACACCACTTAGCGAACAGACGCCACTTCAAGGCATACAGGCACCTCGTAGAGGGAGCCCTAGCCTGAGTGATCGTGTCTACCACCGCGGGCGGTAGGCCACTTAAGTCTTCCACGTCCCATCCAAGGGCCAGACGTGGAGATTCCAGAGGTCTGGTCGCAGGTGCCAGATGGTGCCCAGTCCCTGAGAAAGAAGGTCCTTCTTTCTCAGGCTTGAGGAGCAAGGAGCGTGAGATCTGAGAACCATGTCTGGGTGGGCCAGTAGGGTGTTACTAGGATGACCTGCTCCCCGTCCTCCCTGACCTTGCAAGGGGTCTGTTCTTGTAGGCTCACTGGGGGAAACGCATACTTGCGTAGTCCAGGGGGCCAGCTGTGTGCCAACGCATCTATACCGAGGGGTGCCTCAGTCAGGGCGTACCAAAGCGTGCAGTGGGAGGATTCCCGGGAAGCAAACAGGTCTACCTGTGCTTGACCGAATTGACTCCAAATCAGCTGGACCACCTGAGGGTGGAGACACCACTCTCCCCTGAGGGTAACCTGACGTGACAGTGCGTCCGCTGTGGTGTTGAGGTCGCCTGGGATGTGAGTGGCTTGTAGCGACTTGAGGCACTGCTGACTCCAGAGGAGGATATGGCGGGCGCATTGTGACATGCGATGGGAGCTTAGACCACCTTGGCGGTTGATGTAAGCTACCGTCGGACCAACACGTGCTTGCCCTGGATCAACGGCCGAAACCTCCGCAAGGCGAGCAGTACTGCCAACAACTCTAGGCAGTTGGTGTGCCAACGCAGCCGCGGGCCAGTCCAAGAACCGGCGGCTGTGTGCCCGTTGCATGCGGCGCCCAAGCCCGTCTTGGTAGGCGTCTGTTGTAACCATGACGCATCTGGAGACATGCTCTAGGGGAACCCCTGCCTGTAGAAATGCGAGGTCGGTCCAAGGGCTGAAGAGGCGGCGACAAATCAGTGTGATGACCACGCGATGTGTTCCGCGGCACCATGCCCATCTCGGGACTTGAGTCTGAAGCCAGTGCTGAAGCGGTCTCATATGCATCAACCCGAGCGGTGTGGCCATTGCTCAGGATGCTATATGCCCCAGGAGCCTCTGCAAAAAGTTTCAGTGGAACCGGTGTCCTCCGTCTGAACGCCTTCAGACAGTTCAGCACCGACTGAGTGTGTTCGTTCGTGAGACGCATCGAGACCGAGTCCAACTCCAGACCGAGAAAAGAGATGCTCTGAACCAGGGAGAGCTTGCTCTTTTCCCAGTTGGCCCGAAGCCCCAGTCGGCTGAGGTGTCGAAGCAAATCAAATCAAATCAAATCACTTTATTGTCACACAGCCATATACACAAGTGCAATGGTGTGTGAAATTCTTGGGTGCAGTTCCGATCAACATAGCAGTCGTGACAGTGATGAGACATATACCAATTTACAATAACATCAAATTAACACAACACAATTTAAACATCTGTTATACATAATTACACTCAACTTAAAACATCACATTAACACAACACAATTTAAACATCTGTTATACATAATTACACAACTTAAAACATCAAATTAACACAACACAATTTAAACATCTGTTATACACATAATTACACTCAACAATATACAAATAATAACATACACTGTACAGTATACAATATGCTGTTTTTGTTTTTTTTTTGTTTTTTTTACTATATAGATACTATATAGATACACATTATTCAATAAAAATTAAAAAATATATAAAAAAAGTATATATATATATATATATATATATATATATATATATATATAGAATGTACAGTATTGTACTGTATTGACATTCAGGCTGTCGGTTGATAGTCAGTTGTTAAGAGAGACATTATATAATAACAGTAATATAATTTATGCACGAGGTCCCTGTGTGCGCATATCAACTCTCGAGAGTGAGCTAAGATCAGCCAGTCGTCGAGATAGTTGAGAATGCGGATGCCCACTTCCCTTAGCAGGGGAAGGAGACGTTGTGTCCCTCTTGTCACAATGCTGAACTACCCGCTGAAATGGCCGGGACCTTGTCTCGGCTCCTCAGCACAAAACCTGAATGAGTGGTTGCATTAGTCACTGAATCAACAATCAAAAGAAAATGTTAATCCTTTAAAATTTGTATGTCATCAGACCCACAAAGCGACTTTAACAGAGGTTTTAAGCAAGAACAAAGAAAATCTATAATTTCTCTACAGTCTGTGAGATGCTGTGCATGACTTTTATCAAAAGACAACAATAATAGTCTTATAATTATTATGAGTTTCAATAATGGCCATACGCTTTCATGTATAAAAAAGCATGTCTACATATCTACTAACTTCAGTAAAATGCTTGCGTTCTAAGGACACAGCAGATCTATCTTTTTTCCTACATTTTGTCGACTGCACATGAACATAGAGGTAAAAAAACAGGAGCTGATATTAAAAATAGCTTTACATATTTAACACAGATCTAGTAATCAGCTGAAATTGGCAAAAATAACCGATCAGACTATTACCTCACAAACATAATATAAAAAGCATAAGACTCATGTGCTGATAAATAACTCTAATTTGTGTGTTCCTCATCTCTAGATTATTCATTTAGATCAACATCAGTGCCGATAAAAAAAACATGGATAAATGAGCATTCTTGAAAGCAACTTTGAAGAAATGAACGGAGCCGTGCTGATTAGACTGTCTGACTGACAGCCTATTATGTAAGGGTTGATTCGGCTCATGAAACTCACCTGTGATTGGCTGGATGGTCCCTCAATCAGCCTAAAGTAATAAAACGCAAAGGAAAATGTATGCAAATCCACCATTTGGACTCTGTATGGGTTTAGCTTGGAAAAGTGCGGGGGACAAAAATCACCTTTTTAAAGAGTGTGGGGGATGTGTCCCCTACGTCCCCCGTGGCTGCTATGCCCTTGAGTTCACCCAGTTATAAAAACAATCTTTCATTTACGTCATTCCAAACCTGTATGACATTCTTCTTGCGTGGAAGACAAAAGGAGATATTTAGCAGAATGTCCAGTAAGCTATTTTACATACTGTGAAAGTAAATGGTGACCAGGGGCTGTCAAGCTCCACAAAGGACAAAAAAGCACCATGAAGGTATACAAAAGTAGCCCATATGAATCATGTGCTATATTCCAAATCTTTGCGTGTGGAAAGGACTGAAAGTTAAGTCGTTATTCACTGAAAATCTTGCCTTGCTTGCTTGACAGGTCTCCATTCATTTTCATTGTATGGATAAAAAACTTAGACTTTCTGCTATAAATAACTCCTTTTGTGTTTCACAGAAGAAAGAAAGTCCATTGGGTTTCGAAGACAAGAGTGGGAAAATAATGACAGTTTTTTTTTTGGGTGGACTATTCCTTTAAGTTAAATTAAAGTCCCTTACATTGTATGCTTAACAAGACAGAATTAGACCGATTGCATAGAATTTGTGCAATATCAGACAGCTGTGCTCGAATACATTGACCGGTACTGACCAGATCAAAGGGTCATCATGGCATAGAATTAAATTACACAAGCAAACATCAAACCTAGCCTCTAAATTAAATAAACATATTAAACAACTGAGGCCCTAATATGTTCAGACTAAAAACTTTTGGAAACTCATTAGTCCTTTTCTGTAACTTAAAAATCACCCGTAATAGTCCTCCGTATAAAAACTGAGGTTAGTGGAGGGAACTGTGAAAGACTGTGAACAAGGCAGCAGCGGTCATGCAGAACTGTCACTTTCCAATCAACCAATTCACTGTCAAATATTTCAAAACAGGCTGTCAGATAATGTAAAATGAGCAGCTGTCCGTTCAATGATCTGTTATTTTGTTATAATAAAACATTGTTCATGTTAAAATAACTGAAGTGTTACAGTAACTCACCTGGTGTTTTCTGATGTTTGTCAGTGTAACAAAATAGTCAATATTCTAACAACATTAAAGCTTACTTTCAGTAAAATAATGGTTTATTCTACTAGGAATGATCTGAAATGAAAACAATTTACATTACATTATCATATTATATTATAATAACATAATACTTGTTATTATAATTACTTAAAAAAGCAACAAGAAAATTAGTGATTAATTAAAAGCTTATTTGTATTTATCAGTAGTTAGTAGTAGTTTTTAAAATTATGATTGCTTGGAGAACCAATAACACCTCTTTATGCAGGTAAATAAACAATGATCTGGCTGGGATAATACATTTTGGATTTTGGAACTGACTAAATTTGTAGATTGCATGTTTTCGTTTGTGTCCTATGCAAAACATTGCAATGTTCCCAAATGGTTTACAGTGATAGTGTTCTGCTGTTGTTTCTGAATATTATTAAGTCTTGGATGCATGGATGTGTTTGGCCTAGCTTTCCCAATATAAAGTCAGCTCACAGGTCAGTGTGTCTCTGAATCACTAATTAGGTACTAAGATGACTGTCACATTTGATTCGAAGAGACACCCACAAATTGGCAAACAAAGATATTTAGTGATGTGTCCCGGATAGAGATGATTTAGTGCCGTATTCACTTTCATCAGACCTTTTACACATCAGAGGCCAAACACACATATGCGCCACAACACTTCAAACACAACCTTCCAAACAAAACTTGCTCTTCCTGTTAACATAGGATAGTTTACTAACAGCGTTGCACTGAGTGCACAGTTGGCCCTGGTGATCGTGAAGCAGATTGCATGCACAAGCACAATGTTTGGCCTTCAAAGTCACACTGCTATGATTTATTAGGTTATCCGTGGCTACTTTGTTTTGCTGAAATGTTAAGTAGCAATTTAGAGCTACTTAGAGGATGCCTTGAAGTTCGATAAAATGTTGACAAGTTATGATGTGGAATCAAAATGTAAATGATAAATTATACTGTAAATGATTACAAAGCTGTGTTGACTGAACTGTGACACTTGGGTATGGCTGCTTAACAAATAGGTAATACATGGATATGAGGTATTGATTTGAGTCAAAATTATGTTATTTTCTTAGACAAAAGAGAGTGCAGAGTGCTGCAAGACTGGTTGCAAGGGACAATGGTCAGATATACAGATTAGCAGCCATCGTACAATTTTTGTTTACCACATAATGCCACGATTGACCAGAATAAAGTATTCTGGTAACACTTTACAAGAAGGTTCCATTTGGACATCCAGCCTGCTAACCCCCCCCCACACACACACATTCCTGGAGAGGAAATCAGCCACAACCATTTGTGGCCCCGGCTGAAGTGCCAGGTACCAACGAGTGATCCGCAAATTGGTATCCTTCATGCGGTGGAGCCACTGAAGCGGGGTGTGATCGAGCAGAGGATGAAGGCCCGCCCCAGCAGGTAATAGCGGAGAGTTAAGACATCCCATTTGATGGCCAGGCACTCTTTCTTGATCATGTTGTACTTAATCTCCCTCAAAGAGAGCTTACGAATAATGTACAGCACGGGCCGCTCCACCTCCTTCGAGAGCATGGCCCCCAACCCCCCCTCTGATGCATCCGTCATTTCACTCTCGTGAAAGCCTGTTGGCACGCCTCCATCCACTGGACCGGATCTGGCACCCCCTTTTTAGTGAGATCAGTCAAGGTGCTGGTGACATCAGAGAAACTAGGTACAAACCTTCAGTAGTAGCCAGCCAGCCCATAAACTGTCTCACCACCTTTTTGGTCTTGGGTCATGGGCAGGATGCTATCGCTGTGGTCTTATCCACTTGGGGCTGTACCTGCCCATGACAAGTGGAAGCCCGTGAGATGGGATTGTGAGAGGTGGTCTCCACAAGGGACTGGGGTGAATGGATCGGCTTTGAACTTCACCTCCGGCCTGAGCTCTGCCCTCTCCGGAACTACCATCACCATAGACATGGGTACCGCCTCTCTCCATATTTTAAGGAGGTTGAGGTGGTAAATTTGATGTGCTCCACCTCTATCCATTCGCTTAACCTTATAATCGAGAACCCAGACTCACCGTGTAACCTCAAAGGGTCCTTGCTACTTGCCGAGTAATTTCGAGCTTGAAGTGGGCAGTAATACAAGGACTTTGTCTCCCAGTGCAAATTCCCATAGCTGGGCACCCCTATTATAGAGTCGGCTTTGGCGCTCTTGAGCTTGGAGCAAATTTCTCTGTGACAACTGACCCAGCGTGTGTGGCTTTGCTCGAAGATCAAGTACATACTGAATTTGATTTTTGCTTTGGGAAGGTCCTTTCTCCCACGCCTCCCGTATAGCGTCAAGCACCCCATGGGGCTGACATCCATACAGGAGCTCAAAGGGGGAAAACCCTGTGGAGGCTTGCGGGACCTCCCGGACTGCAAATAGTAGGGGTTCCAGCCATTTGTCCCAGTTTCTAGCTTCCTTGTGTACAAACTTACGACTCATATTTTTTAGGGTTTGATTAAATCGTTCAACCACCCCATCATTTTGCGGGTGGTAAACGCTGGTACAAATCTATTTAATCCCCAGCAATTCATAAAGTTTGTGCAGTGTACGAGTCATAAAGTTTGTGCCTTGATCGATGAGGATTTCCTTTGGAATCCCCACCTGGGAGATAATTTTGAAGAGTGCCTCCGCAACACTGTGTGCTGAGATGTTGCGTGAAGGCACAGCTTCCGGATATCACATTGCATAATCCACCAGGACGAATACAAACCGATATCCACATGCTGACTGCTCTAATGGCACGACGAGGTCAATACCAATTCTTTCGAAGGGGGCCTCGATTAATGGTAATGGGCACAATGGTGCTCTTGGGGTGGCCGGTGGATTCACCAACTGACATTCGCGGCATGCCGCACAACCATCTGCGCACATCCCCGTGAATGCCCGGCCAATAAATGCGGGCCATTAACCGGTGCAGTGTCCTAAGTGACCCGCCATAGGATTATGGTGAGCCGCCTGGAAAAGTGTTTCCCAATGGCTCCTCGGGACTAATAGCTGGGTTGTATTTTCATGGGTTTGAGTGTCCTATGTCACTCGATACAACCAGTCCCTAATGATAAAAAAATATGGATATGTGAGGGCGACGTCAGGCTGGACCTGCTGGCCATCGATTACTCTCACTTGGTCAAAGGCGTGCCTAAGGGTTTCATCACGTGACTGCTCTAGAGGGAAATCCCCCTCCGGGAACTCTCTAAGCGTGGGAATGCCGGAAGATTCCCGTCACTCTGAAGCTGAGCAGATGTGGATGGCCCCAGCTCCGCCTCCCCAGCCATCGCGTCACACATCACAGAGATTTCGGTTTACAGGACCCATCTACACACAATTCTTTTAGTAACCTTTTAAACCCCGGCCAATTGGTCTCAGAATCAGTGAATGTGTGAGGCGGGAATTAACTGTGGCCTCCACTCTTTGCTTTTTCCCCCAGAATTGAATAATGGCTGTCACTGCTGGATACTCATGAACATCCCCATGCACACACCTTACCATCACCTTGTGCTTTGCACCCAAAGCCCCGTCATAAACCAAGCCATGGTAAATCGAGGTTTGAATACAGCCAGAATCCACCAGGGCTTGGTATGTACGCCCCTTAATTCCTGCGGTACATCCCTGCTCGATCGGGGGCGGTCTGTGGCGTGTCAGGGAGAGGGAGGGACAAGAGTTAGAGAGTGAGTGAGAGAGAGAGAGAGAGAGAGATCTGGACTGCTGCTTGCTGGCTTCCGGGTAGGCCACCATGTGGACTTCGGCCAGCTGGACGGCATCATCCTCCGATTTGGGGCGATGGCACTGGACCCATTCCGTGGTTCCTCGGGGCAGGCGAACGGTCAACTGCTCCAGTACCATCAGATCGATGACGTCCTCCAGGTCACCGCCTTCCTTGGCTAGCACCCACTTCAGGCTGGCATCGCGGAGCTGCTGGGCAAATGTGAACGAATGGGCGGCTTCGCTCAGGGTGAGGGAGCAGAACCGCTGGTGGTGTTGTTCTGGTGTGTGGCCAACCCGTTGCAGGACAGCTGTCTTCCGTTTCATGTAGTCCAGGCGGTCCTCAGCGGGTAGTTGCTGCGCTGTGGAGGGCCCATTGGGTTCACAGCCAGCCAGAGGCGGTGGCCGACTGCTCAAACAGGCTCACGAATGCCTCCAGATCGTCCTGAGGCCCTGTCTTTGAGAGCACAAGGTGCGGCTTCATCGCTGCTTCCGTGGCGGAGGACCCGCTTGGAGCTAACCAGCTCCGTAAGGCCTGCCGATCCTCTGCCTGTGCTTGGTTGAGTTCCTGGATGCTAGCCAAGGCACGGATGACTTCGCCCAGCGGTGAGGTGTCCATGGCAGCCAGTCTTCTTCCCAATCCCACGTTTCGGCACCAGTGTAACGTTCTTCAGGTTAAAGGGGGAAAGGAGGACGTGGGAGTCGGCATTGCAGTCCATGTAAGTCTAGTTTTATTCTAAGGATTTAACTCAAAATATGCTTTCCAGCAAGTCTTTTCACTTTTCACACACAGCTTCAATGATAACAGTCAGTGCAAAATCAAATCAATCAATAAACAGCTTTTCAGCATAGAGCTTCAGGGGGTGTGTATGTGTATGTCTCTGACTCTCTCTCCTGGTCTGGCGTTCTGCCGGCCTTGCAAAGCTTGTCTCCACTGTCACTGAAATGAGACACAGTGGTTTAGAGTCAATAATCACCAGGTGATGGCTCTTACCACTTCCTCTCTCCCCACTGACTGACACATGACCACGTCCCGCTCCACAATGTATAATATATTTAAAATATGATTTCATATGTACGTCTGTTAGCATTTCTGTGACACCTGAAGGGTGTGTAATAATGAATAAGTAGGAAATATTGACATTTCGAATGAGCGGGAAATCAAAAACATTTCTAGGAAAAGTGATTTAGAAAGTAACTTAAAAGTAAAATAAGTAATAATATGATTACTTTTAAGACGGAGTAATCAGTAAACTAAACTAATTACATTCTTAGAGAAGGAATTAGTAATTTGTAGTGATTACTTATTTTGAGTAACTTATCAAAAACCATAACGATGTTATGTCAACAAACCCTAAAACCCTAAATCGACTGTAAAAATGACAGTTGAAACAACTTTAAATAATACATGAGTTTTAACAGAAGAGTTGATCTAAGTGCTTTTATAAAATTATAAGCTTCACATTTCTGCCTTTAAACCTTCCAAAAACGGGCCCCATTCACTTCCATTGTAAGTGTCTCACTGTAACCTCGGTTTTTGCTTTTTTTTAAAGAAAAGGAGGGACGAGTCGAAATTATTTTTTGCATTATTCAACATTATGCCACAAATGCTGTCGATTAAGCTCAAATTGTATTGAACCCGGAATATTCCATTAACTAACATTAACAAAGATGAATAAATGCTTTAAGTGGGGGCCTGGGTAGCTCAGCGAGTAGTGACGCTGACTACAACCCCTGGAGTCGCGAGTTCGAATCCAGGGTGTGCTGAGTGACTCCAGCCAGATCTCCTAAGCAACCAAATTGGCCGGGTTGCTAGGGAGGGTAGAGTCACATGGGGTAACCTCCTCGTGGTCACTATAATGTGTGGTTCTGGCTCTCAGTGGGGCACGTGGTGAGTTGTGCGTGGATGCCATGGAGAATAGCGTGGGCCTCCGCACGTGCTACGTCTCCGCTGTAACGCGCTCAACAAGCCACGTGATAAGATACGTGGATTGACGGTCTCGGACGCGGAGGCAACTGAGATTCGTCCTCCGCCACCCGGATTGAGGTGAGTCACTACACCAGCATGAGGACTTAGAGCGCATTGAGAATTGGGCATTCCAAATTGGGGAGAAAATGGGAGAAAAAAAAAAATAAATAAAATAAATGCTTTAAAAAATATATTGTTCATTGTTAGTTCATAATACCTAACACATTAAGTAATGTTAACAAATGGAACTTCATTGTAAAGTGTTTCCAGTATTCCATATAGTCATGCAATAAAACATGGTAAAAAATATGTTTGAGTATAAAACTTTTATTGCTAGCTGAAAACAATCATATTTGCCAAAATATGTAATAAACGAATGCTCAAAGGGGTGGAAGATGTGTAGAACTGTGTAAATAATGGCGTAAATATTCAGAGCTTTCTACAGAGCATTCTGCAGAGTTGTTCAGATTGCTCAGAAGCAGAGTTTTCAGTGATATGAAAAGATGATAATAGTTTATCCATATGTTTTATGCTGATGTCTTGACAAGTACCTCACTGGAGACTCTGTTAAATGGTCATTAATCTTCTGTAATGTGAGATATGTTAACACAGTCATTTACAAATCAGCAATGAGATGAACCTATGAACTTTGGGCTGGACATCTTATTATCACATCATAACTAACCTACTGCATAACTACCAGCATAAACATTTCTAATCCCAGTAAAACTGTCATAGATCCCAACTATGTGTGTGTCTTCCATCATAATTCTACCGCTTCTGATATTATGTTCTGATATTATCCACCGCAGTCTAATATTATCCACTTTCTAAACCCACTTTGAGGATAGAAAGCAGCATCAGACACCCAAACACAATCTCTCTAAGGGGCAATGTGTGTCAGTTGGTAACCTCTTTTGCACTCCTTGCTGTCCTTGATTGTTGGACAACATAATCTAAAATGAATCTGATGCTTTTAATATAATAGCAGTGGAGCGTATGAATGAAGACTGGGAATAATGGCCCCAGATGGATTTCATTTGCTTTTGAGTACTTAAGAACATGCTTTATCCAGAGCACTTGTGTTTTATCTAATGGTTACTCACTCAGTAATGGATTCCTCAGTGATGTCAGGTCAGGTTGATGTATTTTTTATCAGGCCCCATGGACTTATCAGAAAGATTTCTTGTGATTAAGCATATTACCCATAAGAGCAGATTTTGACTTGGGCCAGTTAGCAACCTCCTATATAGAACACCCTAGCAACTGCATAGCAACATGAACATGAGTTGTAAAGTGGCGAACATCTTGTCTAAATCTAAAAAATGTAGTTTTTGTTTCACTCTTACACTGGTAGTGAAGATTGTATTGCCACAATACAAATTATTGTCACAATTTATTATTACCCAGAAGAACAGAGTTCTTGTACCCAAAGGCGTTACCTCTCCTTGCATGTTTGGATAAACCACACTTCCTTAGGGTCACCCCCACGGTCCTCACTAAATGTTGCTGTATATTGTAGAGCGCTATTGAGAGGACCCAAACACTTCCTACCCATGACTAGAGTTACACCCCAGTTTCCTGTGCTGAGCTCAGGGCTCTCAAGCAGCCTGCAGAAACTCTGCCTGTTCTGTAGCTCTTTTCACAAGACTGTGTTATCATCATCCTTCCGTCACTCTCCACTCACCTACTCAGTCTCACAGCCATGTGGGTGAGGTGACCTGGAAGTTCTGGAGGAGTGGAGAGGAAGATGTTGTAATTATGGCAGGATGCTGGAATTTCTCTAGACGTGACACTCTGTCTATACTTTTTTGGCCTTGCTGTAGTTTTGTAAGTCTCTAAAATGACATAATTCTTAGGGATGCACTGATACAGATATTTGGCTGATTATTTACTCATCCTCATGCCATCCCAGATGTGTATGACTTTCTTTCTTCTGCAGAACACAAATCAGAATCAGAATCAGCTTTATTGCCAAATATGCTTACACATACAAGGAATTTGTTTTGGTGACAGGAGCTTCCAGTGTACAACAATACAAAAACAATACAAACACAGCAGCAAGACATAGATAATAATAAAAAATAAAAAATAAAATCTAATTATACACATACGTACAGATACACACATACACATGGGTAATGCAAATCTAATACAAATCTGTTATGTACAGTGCAAATTATTATTATTATTATTATCTTTTTTTTTTTTTTCAGAGGAATGAAATGGCAGAAGAGGTTGGATGTGTTAGATAAATATAAGAAAGACTAAACTGTGTATTGCACATAGTTATTGCTCAATGGGGCAATTTAACTGTTCATGAGATGGATAGACTGAGGGAAAAAACTGTTCCTGTGCCTGACGGTTCTGGTGCTCAGAGTTCTGAAGCGTCGGCCAGAAGGCAACAGTTCAAAAAGGTAGTGGGCAGGGTGAGTGGGGTCCAGAGTGATTTTTCCAGCCTTTTTCCTCACTCTGGAAGTGTATAGTTCTTGAAGGGGGTGGGCAGGGGGGCAACCAATAATCCTCTCAGCTGTCCAAACTGTCCTTTGTAGTCTTCTGATGTCTGATTTCGTAGCTGAACCAAACCAGACAGTTACTGAAGTGCAGAGGACAGACTCAATGACTGCTGAGTAAAACTGTATCAGCAGCGAATGAAGATTTTTAGAAGAATATCTCAGCTCTGTAGGTCCATACAATGCAAGTGAATGGTGACTAGACCTTTCAAGTTCCAAACATCACATAAAGGCAGCATAAAAGTAATCCATAAGCAGGGTTTGGAGGGTTACTTTTGAAATGTATTCCACTACAGATTACAGAATACATGCTGTAAAATGTAATTTGTAACGTATTCCGTTAGATTACTCAAGGTCAGTAACGTATTCTAAATACTTTGGATTACTTCTTCAGCACTGGTAGATTTTTTCACTTGTTTTGACTATAAAAACTCTGCCAGCACAGTAAGACAAAATACACATGTTAAAAATACATTCTCTGAAAAACCTAAATATTTTATGCAGTGTTGTTTCTAAAACAAGATAAATCAAATTGATCTTGTTTTAAGGATTTTTAGATATTTTTACAGGAAAACAATACCAAAATTATTATCAAGAATATTTCTGCCCTAATATCAAAGATCTTACTAGAAAAAAAGTTATTATTATCCAATGTGAATTTTCTTGATAAACAAATATGATCGTGCCTGGTAACGTGCATGTAAAATGGCTAGAAATAGCATTTTAGCTTAGCGTAAAGCTGACAATTTACACAAGGTTTATTTATATATCTTCTGCTCCAAACTTACTTCAAACTTACTTCTCTGTCTGCTCGAAAGAATGTAACACATCATAAGAAAGTGTTTCACCGCTGCTCAAATGCACTTTGGATCGCATCATTTATATGTCTAGATGTTTTCCATCTGAAAGGACTAAATATTAAATGAAACAAATGACAATAAAATGCAAAGTAATCTCTTCAGTAATCAAAATACGTGTAACTGAATGAACTGTATTCTAATTATCGATGATTTAAATTGTAACTGTAGAATACAGTTACTTATATTTTGTATTTTAAATACGTAATCCCGCTACATGTATTCCGTTACTCTCCAATCCTGTCCATAAGACTCCAGTGGTTAAATCCATATCTTCAGAAGTGATATGATAGGTGTGGGTTAAAAAAATATTAATATTTAAGTCCTTTTTTACTATAAATATCCACTTTAACATTCTGAAAGTGAAAGTAGATATTTATAGTAAAAAAGGATTGAAATATTGGTCTGTTTCTCACCCAAAGCATTTGCATCACTTCAGAAGACATATATTAAACCACTGGAGTTGTATGGATTACTTTTATGCTGCCTTTATGTGATGTTTGATGCTTTAAAGGTCTGATCACCATTCACTTGCATTGAAAGGGCCTACAGAGCTGATATATTCTTTTAAAAATCTTCGTTTGTGTTTAGCAGAAGAAAGAAATGTGTAAGTATGTATGGGCGAGGCCTGTGTACTGTGACAGGAGGCCAGCAGGTGTGTGAATGCTGAACCATGTCTCAGAGGGTTAAAGGGTAACTGTATGGTATTTCTGTAGGGAATTTACAGCCTGGGATGGACACACTGAGAGTTAGTGCTAACACACTCACTTATGCTATTAATAACCTCCTGTACCCTGACACACTTGCTGAGCCTTTCACACATACAAATGTGCACTCACTTGAATTTATACAGTGGCCTCAGAAAGTATTTGGACACAAACTGCACCTAAAAAAATGTCAATACATTAGATAACAAAATTTAAAACAAATAATTTATTTTAAAGAAATATAGCAAGAAACACAATAAAAGCAAAACATTTTGCCCAAAGAAGTTTGTTTTTAATGTAAAAAAAAGAAAAAAAGATTATTGTTAATAAAATTAATAAATATTGTTTAACATTTTGTTAAATATTGAAAACATATGAATAAATAATTAAATAATAAACAACATATTCTGACTTCATCCATCCATTAAAAATCCAGCAATACATTGATGCAACAAATATTATTCAAATAGTCCCAACACAATTGGATTACATGAACATAGATGGATTGTACACAGTAAAATTAAGTTGAGCCCAAATGCTAAAGAATTGTGTTGCATTAGCTCATTTGAAATAAGTTAATTGAGCAAGCAGAAAAATCATGTTGTGTACACACCATCTGTTAGAAATTTGAATCTATTTGAACATTTCTTAGCAATGTGATCTTATTACTTTTTGATGACTGTGTTGAATATCACTTGGACTTTATGCAATATAATTATGTTCTTAGTTGTATTCAGAATGCATTAAGTTGATTTCAAGTGTTCTGGTTTAGTATTTTCAAAAGAGCTATGTTCCTTTTTTTCAATGTTCAGAGAAAAGGACTACAAATTATTTGTTTGCAGATGCCTTTTGATTTGATATTTTGTTACGTAATGCAATAAAACTCAGACATTTTAAAGTGTGACTTAAATATCGAAATACTTTTTGGGGCAATTGTATATGTTCAGACCCTCGCTCTTATAACACACACAGTGCAATAATATTAGATCTTCATTCATCTTGTTTATACTAATCTGCTAACAATTGCAGTTTTAGTTGGTTATACAGAATGTGCATGAGGTGCTAATGAGGCCAAGATGTAAAACAGAGTAGTTTTCAATGAACTTGGTCAACAGGGGCATTCAATATTCTCATCATGAGCGGCCAGCAGTTGAGAGCTAAGTGGAAAATTCCACTGTTTGAGCGTGACATGCTTTTAGAATGCCTCAGCTTTTGCAAATGGATGGGAACATTGGTGTGGTATCCTGGGTGCTGGTCTCTCACAGCGTCCCTAACGACATTTGTGTTTTTCCCGCAGAGTCGTCAAAGAAGAAATTTTTGATGATAACGCTAAGCTTCCCTGCTTCAACGGCAGAGTGGTGGCCTGGGTAAGTGAAATGCATAGTGACCCTATCTCTCTTTGACAGACTTGTGACAAAAACATCAGTATATCAAGCTTGAAGTATAAACACTAATGCATTAAAGACCCCATGAAATGGCTTGACAAGCGCAGTTTTCTTTCCTGTGTTGACGGATTTTCTATTGGAATAAGAAGTTGCCTTTAATTTACGTCACTGCCTTGAACCATGATTTGCTACATGCTATTGCTCTTCGGTGGCAGCTGGTATTAGGGGGAGGGGCATTATCATTCTAGAGAGCATTTGATTGGACAAAAATCTGTGTAGTGCAAGATGTCATCAATATTTTTGGTCCGTTGTCCTGGAAGAGCAAAACTGTAAATTTGAAATGCATATATATCTGCTAAATTAATCTGCTTAATTGTGTCAACATTAAGGAGTACAAAAGTGTATCGATGGCATCAAAGCTAATATGAACTAAAAGCAATAGAACTCCAATTCTGATTTCAAGGGATCTTTGAAGTCAACATAAATTCAAAATTAATTTTATTCTATTTACTTCCTTAACTCATGTTTCTGTTCTTATTGTTAACAATTCATCTGCATGCATTATTCCTAGAGCTGGGTAGTAACACACTATATTTACTCCGTTACATTTACTTGAGTAACTTTTTGGAAAAAATGTCTAATTGTGGGCACTTTTTTCTCTTACTCAAGTAAATTTCTAAAGAAAAACATGACCTTTTACTTCGTTACAATGGGTGACGTTTCTGTTGTTACATTACTGGTTTTAATTCAATGAGTGTTATTAAATGTGTAATTTCTTGAGAGTTTTATTAATGGGACTTTTACGACAGCGGAACATACAGCAGCGCTCTGTCACTCGAGTCGAGCTCATCACTCCTGAATCCCGCAGCACGCGCTCAAAATAAGCACTTTCTTTCATCACGCAATGCCTTCATTTTACACCAAAGACAAGCGGATATTTCAAGATTAAAATTACAGCTCCAACTTAAGAAAGCATGTTGCAGTAAGTTTTGGCGATTTTGTGATAACGTGAGCTTGTCTGTGTCATGGAGTCATTTTCAAGGTGATTCTGTATCTATGGGCTCTTAAGACCTCAGTTTATAAGTATACATTTTTATATCAGTGCTGCAATACATCCTTGTCTGTATCCATGTAAACATCCACATTAAATGTAAATGCCTTTTGCTCTGCTCATCACGTGCAGACAGCATTTCTGCGCGTGCACAGCATTTCTATGTTTGACTAAGTTTTCTAATGGACAGCAGAGAACAAGCTTTGAACTTAAATAAGCCTAAAATGCTTCCAAACACCGAGATAAGGTGCAGTTTACCGCCCCCAGCCACCTGTCGGATGCATCCATCTGCAAAATAAAGGAGAGAGAGAAATTAGGAGCATGTAAAAGTGGCCCCCACAAAGCTAGAGTAACTAGGCACAAACCTTCGGTAGTTGCCAGCCAGCCCCAGAAACTGTCTTACCTCCTTTTTGGTCTTGGGTCTTGGGCAGGCCACAATCACTGCAGTTTTGTTAACCTGGGGTCACACCTGCCCATGACCCAAGTGGAACTTCCACCCGCCCATTTGCACACTTCTTCAGGTTGGCCGTGAGTCCCGCCCATCGCAGTGACCTCAGTACAGCTCTCAGATGTTGCATGTGCCGCCGGCAGTCATTACTATAAATAATAATATCATCTAAATATGCGGCGGCATATGCTGTATGTGGTCTGAGAATTTTGTCCATGAGACACTAAAATGTGGCTGGGGCCCCAAACAAACCGAACGGAAGAGTCATG
Source organism: Myxocyprinus asiaticus (assembly GCF_019703515.2). Classification (NCBI taxonomy): domain Eukaryota; kingdom Metazoa; phylum Chordata; class Actinopteri; order Cypriniformes; family Catostomidae; genus Myxocyprinus; species Myxocyprinus asiaticus. The sequence continues at coordinate 16,967,194 of NC_059372.1, read as the reverse complement.
AAACGGTGTGGAAAAAGCATTTTTTTCTTGGGAGACTGGAATAACCCTTTGTTAAGTCCAATTTTGAATAAAATTGAGCCACGCCCAATCAATCGAGCAATTCGTCAATCCGAGGCATTGGGTATGCGTCAAATTTGGACACCGCATTCACTTTGCGATAGTCTACACAGAACCGGACCGTCCCGTTGCTCTTAGGTGTCAGAACCACCGGGCTGGCCCAATAGCTGTGCGACTCTTCTATTATGCCCATCAAGAGCATTGCCTCCACTTCTTCCTGAACAACCCTTTTCTTGTGTTCAGGAAGGCGATAGGGGCGGCTACAAACGACCACCTCCGGGGTGGTCTCGATATGGTGCTCTATGAGGTTCGTGCGACCAGGGAGAGGCAAGAACACATCCGCAAATTCCGCTTGCAACTTGGCCATTTCTGTGAGCTGCGACGGCAAGAGGTGGTCTTCACATGGGACTGGGGTGAATGAATTTGGTTTGAGAGTCACCTTCGGCCTGAGCTCTGTCCTCTCCGGAACTACTGTCGCCAAAGCCACAGGGACCGCCTCCTTCCATGATTTTAAGAGGTTAAGGTGGTAAATATGACATGCCTGTCCATTCACCAAACCATTTCTTTCTCCCCTTTTCTCCCCAATTTGGAATGCCCAATTCCCAATGCACTCAAAGTCCTCGTGGTGGTGTAGTGACTCGTCTCAATCCAGGTGGCGGAGGACGAATCTCAGTTGCCTCCGTGTCTGAGACATCAATCCATGCATCTTACCACGTGGCTTGTTGAGCACGTTACCGCGGAGACGTAGCGCGTGTGGAAGCTTCACGTTATTCTACACGGCATCCACGCACAACTCACCACGCGCCCCACTGAGAGCAAGAACCACACATTATAGTGACCATGAGGAGGTTACCCCATGTGACTCTACCCTCCCTAGCAACTGGGCCAATTTGGTTGCTTAGGAGATGTGGCTGGAGTCACTCAGCACATCCCGGATTCAAACTCGTGACTCCAGGGGTGGTAGTCAGCATCTTTACTCGCTGAGCTACCCAGGCCCCCGCCAAATCTCATAATTGAGATCTCTGACTCACAGTGTGACCTCAAAGGGCCCTTGCCACTTGGTGAGTAATTTAGAGCTGGAGGTGGGCAGCAATACAAGCACTTTATCTCCCGGTGTGAATTCCCATAGTCGAGTGCCCCTGTCATAGAGCTGGCTTTGACGTTCCTGAGCTTGGAGCAAATTTTCCTGTGTTAATCGACACAAAATGTGGGGTTTTGCTGTAAGATCAAGAACATATTGAATTTACTTTTTACTGCTTGAAGGTCCCTCCTCCCAAGCTTCCCACATGACATCGAGCACGCTGCGTGGCTGACACCCATACAGCAGCTCGAATGGCGAAACACCTGTGGAGGCTTGTGGGACCTCTCGCACTGCAAATAACAGAGGTTCGAGCCACTTATCCCAATTCCTAGCATACTTGTGTATGAACTTACGAATCATATTTTTTTTTTGGTTTAATTAAATTGTTTCACCAACCCATCTGTTTGTGGCTGGTAAACACTGGTGCAAATCGATTTAATACCTAACAATTCGAAGAGTTTGCGTAGAGTTCGTGACATAAATGTAGTGCCTAGATCAGTGAGGATTTCTTTTGGAATCCCCACTTGGGAGATTATTCTGAAGAGTGCCTCTGCAACACTATGTGCTGAGATGTTGCGCAGGGGCACTGCTTCCGGATATGCCGTTGCATAGTCCACCGGAACTAATACAAAGCGATGCCCATGTTTGGTCCGTTCTAATGGCCAGACGAGGTCCATGGCAATTCTTTAGAAGGGGACCGCAATCAGCGGTAGAGGGCGCAATGGCGCTTTTGGGGTGGCCGGTGGATTCACCATCTGACATTCACTGCATGCCGCACACCACTTACGAACGTCCCTATGAATGCCCCACCAAAAAAAACAGGCCATTATTCGGCTCAGCATTTTCTCGTGACCTATATGGCAAGCCATTGGATTATAGTGAGTTATAGTTTCCCGACGGCTCTTCGGTACTAATAATTGGGTTGTATTTTCTTTTGATTGAGTGTCCTGCGTCACTCGATACAACCGATCTTTAATAATTGAAAAATATGGGTATGTGAGTGCGACGCCAGGCTGGAGCTGTTGACCATCGATGACTCTCACTTGGTCAAACGCGTGTTTGAGGGACTCATCGCATGACTACTCTTGAGGGAAATCCCCTCAGGGAACCCCCTAAGGACAGGAACTCCCCCTCTTGCGTCATCTTGACACAGAGCAGACGTAGACGGGCCTGGCACCACCTCTCAAGCCATAGCATTGCATGTCACACACCGAGACAACATTTTACAGAACCCATCCACACATATTTCCCTTAATAAATTCTTAAAATCAGGCTAATTCGTTCCCAAAATCAGTGGATGGGTGAGGCGGGTATTAACCGTGGCCTCTACTCTATACCTTTTCCCCTGAGTAGTATCTCAATGGCAACCACCGGATACATGTGAATATCCCCGTGCACACACCGTACCTTCACCCGTTTATCCGTGCACCGTCTTGCCCCAAGCGTTGGTGAATATAGGTTTGAGAACAGCCTGAATCCACCAAAACTTGGTATGTATCCCCTTTTAGACTCACCGGTATACGATACACCCCTGCCCGATTGGGGGCGACTTGCGGAGTGTCAGGGATCCGGACCACCGTCCCCACCTCCATCAGTTCCTGGCTTCCCTGCAGCCCCAACAGCCTGGCCCAGGCTTCCCTACCATGCCTGTGGGGAGAGTGGAGAGAGACAGGGGAAGTGGGGGACACAGACAAAAGAAAAGAGCCCCTAGGTCAGGGAAGAGGTTTGGGCGGGGTTCCTCCCCACCTCCGGGGAGCCGGAACAGGACGGAAAGGGGAGGGGTTGAGATGCAAGGGAGAGAGAGAGAGAGAGAGAGAGAAAGAAGGAAGAGTCTCTGGCTCGCTGCCTCCCGGAAACGCCGCCATGTAGTCCTCAGCCAGCTGGACGGCCTCCTCCAGTGAAGCCAGATGTCATTGTGTCTGTACTTTTGTCTTTTTGTCTGATTTGAAAATACTTTTCTGCTTTACATCAAGTTTGTAATGCTGTGATTCACCTCCACTGGTTGGTTTGGTTCATGGCTTAGAACTTTTTTTTTTTGAAGGATTTTATAAAATCCTTATGGAAAATATTTATGGGAAAAATACTTCCTAAACCACGATGGCTGAAAAAGTGGGTGGGCACTGTTGCGTTCTATGAACCCCAAACAGAATTCTATTAAAAAGAGATTTTTGTGTACATTTTCTGTTGATCATGGCAGCAGTAATTCAACAAATGATGGAGAATAACATAATTACCGGGCACATATCCAGAGTGTAGTATAATGCACTTTTTTAAAGTTTTAAACAGCCAATTCAGGTTTCTGGACACAATCACAGTAAAGTTTGACAGATTACGTAGTCGTTGCATAGTCTGCAACCTAACATGCAGAACCGACCCACAACACTGAGAATTGCACTGTGCAAATTGCATTCAACACTAACGTTTTGAGCGTGATTGCTCTGTAAATTAATTTGCATGATTCCTTTAGTGAATTGAGTGCTAAAAAATATAAACAGTGACAAATAAACAAAGATATCAACTGGCCCAATTTTTGGACTATGAAAACACTGTCCCACATCTGAAAGTCCCTTTGCATATAGGCTGTAAACTCGAAATTAGAAAGTTGAATATTTGTTGAATTTAAGATAAAAATGAGCATTAGAATTTTGGATGTGTGCCAAGCACTGACAATGACTTACGGACCGTTCAGACCAATTGTATTCTTGGGCTAAAACAGACAGTATAACAAACACGGATGTTTCTAGATGTGGCACAACAGTCAAATTCGTTCGTCAAGCACATGCTTACATAGAAAAAGGCAGACATGTTCGAAGTGAACAGCCCCTTTGGGGAGGTCTTTGGTGGTTGTATCTTGACTATCCCTTAGCTTGCTCTTATGAGGGTCTCGCTGCATAAGCATTAGGTATGTACATACAACTGTTTTAATGAAAAACACTGTGGTACCACCTGTATTATGAAGATTAAGTCCGTGGTAGCACTATGGCACTTATATTGATTCGATGCTCCCTCTTGTGGATTTAGGAGACAACGTTGATTTAAATATCAGATGTCTTGTAGATTTTCCCCCTACCTGAAATAATGTCTTTAAAATTCGATTATAATTTGAATTTTGGTAATATTTCAATGAAAAATTAGAATTTAGTTTCTCAGCCCTGTTGACAGCCCTAGCGTATACCTCAGTTTTTCCACACTCCTGTCCACTAAAACAAATGCACTCTCTTCTCTTCCTTCTGCTGGTCCACTTATTAATGCAGGGCCAACAGTCAGTCTGGAGAGTTTCTTCCTGAAGCTCTTGTGACTCATTGTATATATATACATGCATGTGTGTGTGTGTGTGTGTGTGTGTGTGTGTGTTTGGCTGTAGTTGGTGGTGGCTGAGAGCACACACTCAGATGGAGGATCTCAATGTACAGAGAGCCACAAAGAGCTGCCGCCACCCTTGGAGCGAACAGGAGGGATTGGAGATTCCAGACCCCCTTCCTTCCAGTGAGTATATGTCATGCACACACTTTTTAGTCACATAGTACACCAGTAAGGTCAGATAAGGACACATACAGTGGCCCTAAAAAGTATTTGGACACTTTAAAATGCATACATTTCTTTGCATTCTGAAAAAAAAAATCTATATCAAATGAATTGACATCTGCAAATTTCATCAAAATTTTATTAAATTTCATCTTAAACTTATTAGTAACTTAATGGGCCCTGACACCTTTGCTGCACCTTTCATGCAAGCAAATGTGCACTCAACTGAATATACAATGCCCCCAAAAAGGCGTTGTATATGAATGAATTAAATGAATTTTATGATTAGAAACAAAATATCAAACCAATTGGCATCTGCAAACAAATGATCACCTTTCTGAGACATTTTGCAAATTACTTTTAACTGGTCTTAAGGTGATTTTTAGTGGTTAAATGAGTTCAGTTAATCTCAAATTTGGCTACCAGGAAGAATCAAAACACTTTATGTTGATCTATCTATCTGTCTGTCTGTCTGTCTGTCTGTCTATCTATCTATCTATCTATCTATCTATCTATCTACAGTTGAAGTCAGAAGTTAACATACACTTAGATTGTCATTTAAACCTCATTTTTTAACCACTCCACAGATTTCATATTAGCAAACTATAGTTTTGGGAAGTCGTTTAGGACATCTACTTTATGCATGTCGCAAGTAATTGTTCCAACAGTTGTTTACAGACAGATTGTTTTACTTTTAATTGACCATATCACAATTCCAGTGGGTTGGAAGTTTACATACACTAAGTTAACTGTGCCTTTAAGCAGCTTGGAAAATTCCAGAAAATTATGTCAAGCCTTTAGGCAATTAGCCAGTTAGCTTCTTATAGGCTAATTGGCTAATTGTAGTCAATTGGAGGTGTACCTGTGGATATTTTTTAAGGCCTACCTTCAAACTCAGTGCCTCTTTGCTTGACATTATGGGAAAATCAAAAGAAATCAGCCAAGACCTCAGAAAAACATTTGTGGACCTCCACAAGTCTGGTTCATCCTTGGCAGCCATTTCCAAACACCTGAAGGTACCACGTTCATCTGTACAAACAATAGAATGCAAGTATAAACACCATGGGACCACGCAGCCATTATACCGCTCAGGAAGGAGATGCATTATGTCTCCTAGAGATGAACGTAGTTTGGTGCGAAAAGTGAAAATCAATCCCAGAACAACAGCAAAGCACCTTGTGAAGATGCTGGAGGAAACAGGTAGACAAGTATCTATATCCACAGTAAAACGAGTCATATATCGACATAACCTGAAAGGCTGCTCAGCAACCACTGCTCCACAACCGCCATAAAAAAGCCAGACTACAGTTTGCTTACTTTTTGGAGAAATTGAACTGTTTGGCCATAATGACCATAGTTATGTTTGGAGGAAAAAGGGTGAGGCTTGCAAGCCGAAGAACACCATCCCAACCATGAAGCATGGGGGTGGCAGCATCATGTTGTGGGGGTGCTTTGCTGCAGGAGGGACTGGTGCACTTCACAAAATAGATGGCATCATGAGGAAGGAACATTTTGTGGATATATTGAAGCAACATCTCAAGACATCAGCCAGGAAGTTAAAGCTTGGTTGCAAATGGGTCTTCCAAATGGACAATGACCCCAAGCGTACCCCCAAAGTTGTGGCAAAATGGCTCAAGGGCTTAAAGTCAAGGTATTGGCATGGCCATTACAAAGCCCTGACCTCAATCCAATAGAAAATTTGTGGGCAGAACTGAAAAAGCGTGTGTGAGCAAGGAGGCCAACAAACCTGACTCGGTTACACCAGTTCTGTCTGGAGGAATGGGTCAAAATTCCAGCAACTTATTGTGAGAAGCTTGTGGAAGGCTACCCAAAACGTTTGACCCAAGTTAAACAATTTAAAGGCAATGCTACCAAATACTAACAAAGTGTATGTAAAATTCTGATCCACTGGGAATGTGATGAAATAAATAAAAGCTGAAATAAATCATTCTTCTACTATAATTCGAAATGTCAGGAATCGTGAAAAACTGAGTTTAAATGTATTTGGCTAAAGTGTATGTAAACTTCTGACTTCAACTGTATCTATCTGTCTGTCTATCTAGCTAAATGTGGCACACATGCAAATCCATCTGCAAATGTGTGTATGAACTTAAACTCATTGAACCTTCACACACTGACAAGCATTACAAAACCACTGATTTGATTTAATTTGTTGTGAGTTCCTGACCACAGTCACAGCAGTAGCAGATGTCTGTTCTCCAGCTGGAGGGCAGATCTACTTGTTGTCCTTCCGGGAGCCACATGTGTGAATCAGAGTCCAAACTCAGCTCTTGTCTCTTGGGCTGCATTCTAATGAGACACATGTTTGCCCCACAAACCTCAAGTGTGTGTTTGTGTGTATTCACCAGCATTTGTGTGCTCATGTGGCCAACCAACTATGCCTTAACTACACAGCTGCCCAAATAATAATTCATATTGTTGGGCCAATACCAATTATAGCCATGAAAACATAAACATTTCCTGAATGATAATTGCAGTAAGCGCATCAGTTTGTGCTTGGGCACTGAAAACACACTGCATGAGCTGTGAAGAAGGTTTGCAGAGTTGGGATCAGGGTGTCTGTTGGTCTTTAAAAAGTATAAAATGTCTTAAACCTTGAAATGGACAGGAATATAAAAAGAATTTTAATTTAGAAAAATAAAACACATTTTGGAATTATGGAATGAAATGGCATGTTACTTTTAGAAAAAGATTCAGAGTTGGTGCCAGACTTGCCCTGAGTATTTGCTTGGCAATGTTTTTCTCTGAAATTTTGCCCACTCTCTCACTGTCGCTTCCCCAAGCCTCTAAAATGTTTGAATCCCTCTGAATAAAATACTTTTATTCACTTTGCAAAATGTAAGGTTGTATAAAGTATTAAATATATATTTGTAAAAATCCTGTAAAGTCTCAAATAATAATTGTTTGAGTTTTCACATTTGAGGACGTAAAGGAGACACATATTGAAGCACATCTTGTTTTCTGTCAGCTGTGCACAAGAATCAATAATCACCTTTTTGTTTGTGGTACACGGTGCTCTGCTGCATTTTAAATCCAAACTTATGGTTAAGAAAATGAACACTTTTAAATCATCTCAAAATAGTACATTTGTCAATGACATGATGCTAATTTTTAGTCCAGGGCTATCAAGTTATTCAAAAATAAATCAAAAATGCAATTTACACGAAACAATAACTTAAATACACCTCTTCTATTATGAACAATTTCTGTGTTCAAAGTCATTTTGATATTTCCTTCTGAGTCTAGTGGTGTGAGACAAAAAAAAAAAAAAAGTCTAATTTAAATCTAAAATTCTTGAAAAATGTTGGCATAAGTAGTTTGGAATAATATTGTATTATTATTTCTTTAAAAAATTATCAGTACATTTTTTTTATTTTTTTATATATTATTAATTTTGAAAAACTTTTGTCCACATATCAAAGTCAGGTTGTGTAATGTTTATGTCATGTGACCATAAAACAGAGAAGACCCCTTAAGACCCTCATGAATATTTTTTATTGTTAGATATTTTGACATTTGTATGAAAAGGCACATTTTGTTTAGGTCAAATGGAGTAACTCTAATAAAACTTTTATATAGTTGTGACTCAAATATCTATGATATTTGTTAAAAAATATTTGTATTCCTTGTAAAATGTTTTTATTTTTTTATTTTTTATTTTTTATTAATGATTATGTTGTGTACACTCACATGTATTTAAATATCTTTTACTTGATGGTTTAACCACTTTTATTTTTATTTTTTTGTAGAAAATACTATAAATGTTTTTTAAAAATGAAACCACCATGTACACAAATATGACATTTCTGCAAACTTGACAGCTGAAGTGAACATTTTCAGTGTTGAAATATTGGACTTTCTTTTATCCAAGCTTAATATGCGGGGACAACTATAAGTAAGCCATTTTGTAGGTTAATTTTCTTTGAAAATTGTAAACATTGTCTCTTTGGCGCTATAAAGATTCCTTTGTTTTGAGCTACCCGTCCAGCCTGGCACAGTAACATTGACTCAACCAATGGCATAAATTGGGTGCGGGACTATCTGTTTGTTTGATCAGTGGTAGAATTATTCGGAAGGGTGTTTAAAAACGATGTTTATTTTTGTAATTATGTTTGGTGGCATTTGTGGGCATAAATTACACACTTCAACTTTAAAGTATATTTTTAAAAGATTTCTCATTTTTATTATCTCGGACAACTGTATTTGCCAAAGACAAATTAATCATTACAAGGCTAAAAAATATTGGCTACAGTATCAATACCTTTGAAAGCTATACAGTTTAAAACTGTATTTCCCTATTAGTAACCTACTGTATAATTAATTTATGTGGGTCTTTTTCCATTCTGTTGTTATAAAATTGGTCTTGAAAGGTCTTAAGGTTTATTCCCTTTAACATACAGATACCATGTGGGTAGTTATAAGTTATTAAATTAACAGCTTGTTTTGCCTCTGCTGAAGATTTTGAGAACAGCAAACACACAGATTAAGTATTCTCTTTGTTCTTATTAAAGATCTGACTAAATTTAGATCCACAAGCTTCACGAGTTTTGCAACCGCCTTTGTGAATCTATACTGCACCTGTTCAATCTGTGAAAGTCCTTCTTTTCCTTTATCTAATGTTTGACTTTCTGGCTGTTTTTGTGGGTTTTGGTGAGTTGTAGCCTTCTGAGAATTCTCACCAGTGATTTTATACAGCGTTTAGCGCCATCTAGTGGCAAGTCATATATAAGCGAGCCACAGACCTCCTTTCTCCCATCTCCATCTTTTTCTCTCATACATCCCCCCAAAACAGTCCATTGGCCAATTTGACTGGAGATTAATACAGATTCCCAGTGTTTCTCCTGCACGAATTCACCCTCATTACCCTAATAAAAGCCTCACTGTAAGCATCAGTAAATAAGCTAATGTTATACCCTGCCTGCTCTCTTTGTGTGCTGCATTATTCATTGGTCCTGGTGAATAAATTTGGAAGGATGAGGAGAGTAGGTTATCGGCCATCCCTTGAGCAGCTAAGCCGGATTAGCAGACATTAAAAACACCCTTCTCTGTTGCCCCGCAGACTCTGCTGGGTGTCACAGCTGCCTTTATCTCCTCCCAGGATTGAAGCAACCGTCTGCCTACCGCACCATAGAAGTTTTAGATACAACATACACACACTGACAGAGAATGAAAGATTTGCATTAAACACATTAAATGCAGTTTAATACCAGTGTGTGATAGACGATTACTCAAACTGTTAATTTGGCTAAATTTCTCAAGATATTTATGGGCAAATAATCATATATATTAGTCATTTAAAGAAAGACAGACAATTTAGTCATCATTTACTTAGCCTCATGTTGTTCCAAAACTGTATTGGCTTTCTTTCTTCAGTGGAACACAAAAGGAGATGTTAGGGGACTGACCTCAGCCTCAGTCACTATTCACTTTCATTGTATGGAAAAAAAAGAGCATTGTCAACATTTAAAAAAAAAATCCCCTCCATGGAAGAAAGAAAGCCATGCAGGTTTGGAACAAAATGAGGGTGAGTAAATTATGACATAATTTTTATTAGGCTTATGGAGTTAACTGTCCCTTTAATATTTCATAGTGCTTTCACATATGGCTTTTGGGTTTTTTATTTATTTATATTCTGTGTGGTTAAAATACACTTAAGTTTGCAGTCATGCTGGTGAAATAACAAGCTGCCTCCAGCAGAGAGAGACATTAGCACACTGCTTTGTGTTGGAGCTAATTGAGACAGGACTGTGACAGTATTTCAACTAATAACTGGAGCCATCTGTTTTAATTATTTACATTTGGCAGATGCTTTTACCCAAAGCAACTTGCAGTGCTTTTAAGGCATTCATTTTAGCAGTATGCATGTTGCCTAGGAATCAAACCCACAACTTTGATGTTGTTAGCGTCATGCTCTACCAATTGAGCCATACAGGAACACATTTAGTCTTGGGAGATCGCCACAGCTTGAATGATAACTGATCATATTTTTCTTTGTAATAGTTGAAAATGACTTGAAAAAAAAATGCAAAACTGGTACAGCAACCTCCCAAACCTTTTAAGTGTACTGGTTTTACTTATAACTTGAAAGAAAAATGGGTAAATCTGTGTCTGGGAATCTGGGAAATTTACGTCTGAAAAGACAGAGCTTTTGAATGGATATGAATAGAATATAGAGAGATTTTGTGGCTGTTGTCCAGTTTGGCAACTCCAGCCATGCAATGGAAGTACAGTATGTACTTTAGTGGTGATAAGCAAGCACATACAGTACTTTGAAGGTGTAGAAAGACATCATCTGTTTTGGGGGACACTTTCACGTCAGAAAAACTTTGTTTTCATACTACTGACATTTTTTGTCACATACTGTTTGCATTTGAATGTAAGCTTTAACATCTAGCTAAATTCATTATTCATTAAAGTTATTTTTCACCTAAAAATGAAAATTCTGTCATCATTTATTCACCTTCGTGTTGTTCCATACCGATGTGACTTTCTGTCTTCTTTGAAACACAAAAGGCAGAATGTTAGGGACTGACAGCCTCAGTCACCATTTACTTTCATTACATCTTTCTTCCATAAAATTAAATTCCAAAATGTCTTTGTTCCCAAAAATGAAAATTCTCTTATCATTTACTCACCCACGTATGAATTTCTTTCTTCTGCTGAGCACAAACAAAGATTTTTAGAAGAATATCTCAGCTCTGTAGGTCCATACAATGCAAGTGAATGGTGACAGACCTTTGAAGGTCCAAAAAGCATATAAAGACAGCATAAAATAATCCATATGACTCCAGTGGTTAAAAGTATGTTTTCAAAAGCGATATCAAAGCTGTGGGTGAGAAACAGATCAATGTTTAAGTCCCACTTTCACTCTCTTCTCTCCTTAGAGTTCTTCTTTTTTTTGCTTTTGGCTATTTCCATTCTTTGTGCATATCACTACCTTCTTGACAGGGAGGAGAATTTATAGTAAAGAAGGACTTTTGATCTGAATATTGATCTGTTTCTCACCTACAGCTATTATATCGCTTTTGAAGACATGCATTTAACCACTGGAGTCTTTTGGATTACTTTTATGCTGCCTTTATATGTTTTTTGGAGCTTCAAATTTCTGGTCACCATTCACTTGCATTGTATGGACCCACAGAGTTGAGAAGAAATGCTTATTACTTAAATATTAGTATTAAACATTTAGAAATCTTCTTCAAATAAAAAAATGTAACAGCTGAAACAGCTGAAAAAGCATGAATGGATGTCCATTTTGAAAATCCACTAGACACCATCCAGGCATCTTTGGCGTACTGTTTTCAACCTACTATGATTTGGGACACACTGTATTTTGTGTTTTACTGAATCTCTCTGTCAATCTGTCTGTTTCTTGACCTGAATCTTGTCCAGCTTTTTTTCTGATGTAGCATCATATGTGAACATCTTTGCATCTAAAGTCAGGAGTCAGAGAAGAGCAAAATATTCTCACCAGCTTTAGGTTTCTTTTCTGCCCCGAGCAAAGGCATTCTACCCACTCTGCTAGAATAACCAGCCCTTGGCATATCCGCAGACAAATATTGATTCCCACACTGCATTCTGGCCCTCACCAACCTGCTTTTCTGAGGCCCAAAAAATCCCAACCGCAGCCCTGCAGGATCTGAAACTCTTGGGCTGCAGTGCATCCCCAGCCTAACCCAAAATCATCTTTACTACGCACTTTACTCCTAAAGCTTTTATTAACTAGTGACAGTTGCCGAAAATGCAGTCTTAAATCACAAACCCCTACATGATGAAATGTCTTTTGGCGATAAAAATTGAATGTAGGCAATCCTAATTTCAGAAGTCTTCCCAGAAAAGTTTTTCTTTACTTTTGTGGCCAACTGTATTGTGACTTAGCATAATAGAGGTGGTTTTGAGACCATATAACTCTCTCTCTCTCTCTCTCTCTGTCTCTCTGTATATGTATGTGTGTACTAGTGCCAACGCTGTGAGCAGTCAGGATGGATTGGACACGGAGACAGGGACAGAATCTCTCCAGAGTCAACGGAGAGAGCGGGAGAGAGAGCGGGCACGCAGGAGGGCACGAGAAAATGAGTGTGAGTGTCTTGGAAGTCTCAGAAAAACAGACCCTTTCTGAAGAACGGTATTGTAATAATGTAAGAGTGAGTGCTGCCCAAGGTGTTTTCTCCAGGTAATGAATGTCTGGCTGGTGAGTGCAATATTCCCTAGTCAGACTTGAGACAACAAAAAATGCTGTCGAGCTTTAAAAATGGCCATGAATGTTTTAGCTGACATTTAAGTCATTGTTCATTAAAAATCTTCCCCTCGCCACAGTTTTCAAAGCTCATGGACATACATAAAATTTATGATGCGTCTGCCACGCATTGGCTTTTGCATGTCTCGTAACCAAATGCGACACTAGTTTGAATAGGCGTCAGTGTGAATGAGATTTGACAGCTGTGGGAATATTTTTGGCTTTGATCTTGTTTTGGGCTTGTTCCTCATACAAAGTTATCATATATGGATTCAGAAGGCTTGGAAAATTGTATGGACTGCTTTACCGGTACTTAAAGCATAATGGTGCTTTTATGTTGTTTTTGGAGGTAAACAACATCTATCCCTATTTACTTTAGCTGTATTTTTCTTCTTGCACCAGGGACATCCGTACAGAGACCCTTAGAGGACAGGGCGGACCCTTAAAGGGCAATTTTTTTCTGAAATAGTTTTGCATGCCCTCGCAATACTTACCATAAATTTACCAAAGTTTTACTATAGTAACCATATTTTAACATTAAAACCATAGTAATAATACAGGAAAATGAAAACTATGGTAATCAAATGTATAATTTTGTGGTTATTATGGTTTTACAACAAAAACCATGGTATTTGCAGTAAAACCATTATAACCACAAGAATTACCATGGTTAATCTATAGTTAAATCTATTCCGCCAAAAAAACATGGTTACTTAACTTACTTTTTATAGTGACTACAATATGACTATAGTAAAATCATGGTTTCTGCAAAAAAAGTTTGCTTAACAGTCATGGTTAATGCAATATTACTATTGTAAAACCATAGTTAAACTATGGTATTTGTATAGTAAAACCATAAAAATCACAAAATTATGATTTTTATTACCAGAGTTTTCATTTTCCTGTATTATCACTATGGTTTCACTACGAATATCATGGTTAAAATATGGTTAATATGAGGGACTGCAAAACTATTGCGAGGGCACGCAAATCTTATTGCAAGGGAACGCAAACTATTGTGAGGGCACGCAAAACTTATTTCAAGAGAACGCAAACTATTGCGCGGGCACGCAAAACTTGATTTTAAGGGAATGCAAACTGTTGCGAGCGAACACAAAACCTATTGCGCAGGTGCACACAAAAATATTTCAGAAAATTAATTCCCTCTCGGTCCTCAAAGGGGCTCCATACATTCTGCTCAACCTCACATTCTGAAAAAAAGAGAGAAAGAAAAATAAATTAAGAAAGAAAGAAATGGTTTGAAATTATTTGAGGGTGAGTAAAAATGACAGAACTTCATTTTTGGGTGAACCAAAGCTTTAACTTTTCACTCTGTCCCATTTGAAACGTTAAAATGAAAACTCTAAAGTTGTTACAGGGTGTTGCAGGATGTAACTAATATTTCTAAGGATTTTTCTCACTCTGACCCTTTTTTGATTCTGTGGTTGTTTGCGGGAAGTTTGCTTTTTATACCAGAAAATTCTGGAAAGTATATTTTTGTTGGTGCACATGCTGACTTGATTTCAGGGTAAAGAAAGGTCGCTTGGAAACATAAAAGCTTCCTTTGCAGGGAAACATATTCTCTCATCATCAAAGAATGTTTTTTATTGAAAAAAAAGATTGAAGGTCTGTTTGTCAAAAGAATTGAGGGAAGTCACTTATTTACAGTAACACTGAGTTACTTCCTTCTCACAACAATCTAATATATCTAGGATGCATTTGTGCTTCACGCTGTTTCTCTCGTTTTATTCACTGCAATCAGTACCTGGTCTTCCTTTCCATTTCTCCTGCTTTTTGCACCTCATTAGTGCCAAGAGATTTAATTAGTGCAGCTTCATTAGCAGCGGCACCGTCAGACATGAGAGACAGATGGAGGTGTCTGTGTGTTAGTGTGTGTGTGTATAAGCGGTTCTTGTTGAAGATTTGTCTGAACTGATAATTAATGGATGTACTTTGGACTTCTTTGTGTTTACAACTCTCTGTTAGAGAAATCAGACCCCCTGATCTTTGTAGTCGGCTTTTTTTTTCTTTTTTTTTTTTTTTTAGCACAACTGCTATCCTTAGTGGTTTCCAAACAAGACTTTCCAAGAAAGTTTGTCATTACTTCAGAAATATACAGATCTTTTTAAAACAGTAAAGCACTGATCTGCCCTGGACTCATTGAATAAGGTTCTATTTGAAACTAAATTTTTACATTTTCTGAAGAAAGTTTGAGTGGTGCTTGCTCGTACATGTAATCATTTTGCAGTTGCTTTTATTCAAAGTGAGGTAGCCAACAATATAAGCAGTACTGAAATACCAAATATCAAGATCAAACCAGAATTTTTCAAAATGCTATCTAGGATGTTCTGAGTGTTTGCCAGGGCTTAGCTGTGCAGTTCCTAAGGTGCTCTGGGTGGTTATTAAGGCATTGCTTGGTGGTTGCAATGATATTTTGGTTGGTTGCCAGGGCATTGCTGTGCAGTTGCTATGGCGTTCTGGGTGGTTACTAGGGTGTAGTTTGGCAATTTCTAGAGCATTGCTTGTTCCGAATGGTTCCTAGAGCATTGCTTGTCTAAATTGTTGCTAGGATGTACTGCCTGGTTGCCAGGGCATTGCTGTGTGGTTGCTGTGGTGTCCTGGATGGTTCCTAGAGCATTGCAAGGTGGTTGCTAGGACGTACTGGGTGGTTTCCAGGGCATTGCTTTGCGCTTGATAAGGTGTTTTAGTTGCTTACTAAAGCATTTCTAGATAGTTGCTAAAGTGTTCTGGGTGGTTATTAGGGAATTGGTAGAAGGTTGCTAGAATGTTTTTGGGAGTTGCTAGGGTATTGCTGTTCGGTTGTTATGGTGTTCTAGGTAGTTACTAGAGCATTGCTAGGTGGTTGTGAATATGTTCTGGGTGATTGCCAGGGTGTTGCTGTTTGGTTGTTATTAGGGCTGAAATGATTAATCAATGTTATCGACAACGTCGACAATAAAAATTGTCTGCAAAAATTTTCGTTGACGAATAGTCGTTTGATCTCATTTAACATAACATGAGATCATATTAAACTCTAATGAATGTGCGCAAGAGCAGCACTGCAGCTCGCGCCTGACTGAGGAGAGGAAAAATTACACATCTCACAGTCTGGAGATGCACTCCAAACTTTCCAAACAGCTTCAGGTGATGTAGATCACAAAGTATGAGGGAATAATACAAAAATACAAAATAAGTAAATACAGAAGCACTCTCGTTGTGGAATAAGCGGAGCCAAAGCTGCCGTTTCGCTGAAGCAGAACTTGCTCGTCAAGCGTCTTTTTTTATTTTTTATTTTGATCCCCTTTTCTCCCCAATGTGGAATGCCCAATTCCCACTACTTAGTAGGTCCTCATGGTGGCGCGGTTACTCACCTCAATCAGGGTGGCGGAAGACAAGTTTCAGTTGCCTCCGCTTCTGAGACCGTCAATCCACACATCTTATCACGTGGCTCGTTGTGCATGACACCGCGGAGACTCCCAGCATGTGGAGGCTCCTGCTACTCTCCGCGATCCACGCACAACTTACCACGCGCCCCATTGAGAGTGAAAACCACTAATCGCGATTACGAGGAGGTTGCCCCATGTGACTCTACCCTCCCTAGCAACCGGGCCAATTTTGGTTGCTTAGGAGACCTGGCTGGAGCGTCTTTAAAGGAAACACCCGGCGTGACATCTTTAATGCATTTATATTTAATGCGTTATAGCTTTATTAAAGTTCAAATAATAAAGAAGCAGGTCATGTAAATAACTACAAACTCCGAAACTGCCATTTCTCTGTGCTGTCAGCGCCTCTTCTAAGAGTTACGCGAATGTCCTGATCTAAGGGGGAGAGATTGAAACTGCACCCAGCTGATGCACACTCTGTCGCGGGGATGCTCATCCCTTGAGCGCATGCGATTGCTGCAGCTAGATTATAACGTGATGGCTCGCGACTTATTGAAACATAATATATGCATCACTGTGTGTTTATTATAGTGAAGAAAAATGCAGCTTTATTTATGAGAGAGTTTTTTTGTGTGTGTGTGTGTGTGTGTGTGTGTGTGTGTAAAGATGAATTGAAGTGAACAGAAAGGTGAGAGAGGGTAGTCTTCTCCCTTATTATACACTGCAACAAAATAAGTTTTTGATTTGTTTTTGTTTTGGCTTGTTTTCCAATATAAATATCTAAAACTCCTTTTAAAACAATGTACATTTACTTAAGCAGCTATACTGCAGAAGAAAAATTTGCTAACTGAGAATGTTGAATATAATATAAAAAATACAAATATTTAAAAATATCTAAAAATCCTTTAAAAAAATATGCATTCACCTGAGAAGCAGCATATAAGATGTTTAGAGTTGCTTTTAGAGAGTAGATCTTGAATATTAGTATATTTTGTCTTTACTGCACCCGCAGAAGTATAGCCAAGTGAAAAAATACACTTATATACAAAATACACTTATATTTAAGATACATTGTCTTAAAGCAAGTCTAAATATCTTATATGTTGCTTCTCAAGTAAATGTATCTTGTTTTAAGAATTTTTAGACAATTTTAAATGGAAAACCAGACAAAAACACTTGATAACAATAGGATATTTGCAGTACATTGTTTTTTACTGAATTAAACTTAAAAAACTTTTTTCCTTTAATTCAGTGAATGTCATTTAGAGGTACATTTAAAAGATGATTTTGTCCCTTTTATTGTAAGCACGTTTAATAAAACCTTTTATGTCGGGCACAAGATAAATAGTCGGTTAAAAGCTAATGATTAATCATTGCAATAATCGCTGAATAGTCGAATAATCGTTCTAATAATTATCAAAATAATCATTAGTTGTTATGGTGTTCTGGGTAGTTACTAGAGCATTGCTAGCTGGTTGCGAGGATATTCTGGGTGGTTCCCAGGGTGTTGCTGTGCAGTTGCTATGGTGTTCTGGGTGGTTGCTAGGCCGTGCTTTGGTGGTTTCTAGGGCATTGCTAGGTGGTTGCTAAGGTGTTCTGGCTGGTTGCTAGGCGGTTGCTTACTGGCCCAAGTTAACCCCTAAGATTCTGTTATATTCTGGTCTCCAGATATGGCTCGGATCCCTCCTTCAATGTAAGTTTGTTGGATTTTTCATTCATTTTATCTTCCGCCAGGTGAAAATCACAAGTAATAGCCCACGTCTCTAGGTACAAGCTGCATGTAGCACATACAGTGCGGGACAAGTTTAACCCCTTAATAAGTTCAAATAAGCCTAAATACTTAGGGTTAGGGATTTTGCTAAACAAGCACCACTAATATTTAGTAGTAGCAAGCACTACTAATAAAGCCACTGTTCAGTTTGCATGTGTATTTCTGAAGAAAACTGTAGTAGCCATTGTTTCCCATTAATTACCTAGACTGTGGCAGCCCGCCACAGTTTCATAATGAACAGAAAATATTTTTACACTTCTCATAATAACATAAAAGATCTATAGCATTGTGTTTTGCGCCGTTGCTTCGGCAAAGCATCTCTTACTCCCAGTCAACATCTGAGGAGCAAGTTCAAAACAGAGAACCACTTTTGCTCAATTTCATTGATGGCTCAAATGTATGCTCTAGTCGATTTTGTGTTTTGACCATTCGTGAACTGCGTTAAACTCCGTCCCATTTACTATGCTTTGTGGGTGTGACTTTTTTGCCGTGTCATCACCATTCACCGATGTGTTTATGATTAAATTACTTCTAGAGCACAAAATTGTTTACCAGAGCACAAAGTTCTTCATAGATCTAGCCTCTTAATTTTGCTCTCAAAGTGCACCAGATTGATGCTTTTAACTTTAAAATGTACAAAATTTTCTTCCAGGGGACCATGCCTCAAGACCCCCTACATTGTCCGAGGTCCACCCACCACAGTCTCACAAAATCCTGTGGGAAACACTGGTAGCAACGTCCATATTAGTATATGTATAGTATATGAGTATATGTGCAGTATGTAGAGCGTGTGAGATGTGTCAGGTCAGCTCCCTCTGTTCTTCTCCAAAAATAGTTATGCTTAGTAGAGCTCTTAAACCAAAAAACAGACTAGTGCTCATTCACTCCGCTTTTAAATTAGTCCTTGCCAAATAAAAACAAATTCACTGAATGCTGTGTTTAGCCTGCACAGAGATGCATTGGTAAGGTTGTCCCAGTGCTGACCTCTGCTGGTTGTGAACGCATGTATAAAATGTGTCTGTCAGACAGGTGTGTGCCCTAGAGGCAGAAGGAAAATGAGAGGAGATCTGTTTACTAGCCTCAGGCATTTGTCTGTTAACAGTGCTGAGGCACCAATATTCAGTTTCCATTTGGAGAAAAAGCAGATGCACCAGAGCTGTGGTTCTCGACAGATGGGTCATAGATTTTTTCTGATAGGGTCATCGAAAGCAGGGAAAACAACGATGCTAAATGCAAATAAATAAATACAACTATCCATATAATCATGCATAGTTAGGAAAGAGAAAAAAAAAAAAAAAATCATCCATTTTTAAAAAGGGAGGAGAAAACCTTTTCCCATATTTTTGTTGTTGACGTCATAGACTGCGTATAATCAGTCTATTGTATTTTGGATAATACTGTACTAATGCAATATTTTTTTTGTTACTTGTTACTTGTAGGTGTAGATTTTGGGTTTGGTTTATAAATCCTTATAGGGATGGTTCACACAAAAATAAAAATTTTGTCATCATTCACTCATGCTCATGTTGTCCCAAACCTGTATTTCTCCATGGAACACTAAAGTAGATTTTTAACTAAATGTTAGCTTCAGTCACTGTACACCTTCATTGTATAGAGAAAAAATTAAATGAAAGTGAATGGTGACTGAGGCTATCACTCCCTAACATTCTGCCTAACATCTTTTTTTTTAGTGTTCCACAGAAGAAAGAAAGTTATATGGGTTTGGAACATAATAAGTTTGAGTGAGTGATTTAACATTTTCATTTTTGGTTGAACTATCCCTTTGAGCAAGCCAGTGCAAACCTTTTCTTTTGTGCTGTTTTGCTGTCAGCGTGAATGTGCAATAAAAAGACAGCTTTCCTTTGTGTGAAGGTTTACCGTGAGCACACCTCCATACTTTAAACACCTGTTATCAGTAGCACCAGTGCCCAGAGGGTTATATCTGAGTAGCGCAGACTACACCTCCGCTCAGGGCCAGTTCATTCTCTTACACACTCCTGCGCCTGTTTTGCTGGAAACTGATGCGAGTGCATGTTTGATAGAGAGTTGAATGGGATCTCGTGTTCAGTGAATGCTTGAAATGTTGCAAGCTAATGAGAGGCGCATTACTGAAATGAAAGCTGTGCAGCGGAGCAGGTAAGACTAATGCACCTCTCTTTGCGTCGTGTAGTTTTGGGGGAAACGTAGTTTAGATTCCTGCACAGACACTTTATTACACACATGCCTAAATACTTTTAACTACTGTGCTTATATAAATGCAGATTCTAAGACAAACTTGAAGTTGAAATGGTAAACGCTCCATATTAAATTTTGTTTTTTTATTATTATTATTTTGCATGACTTTTTAATTTCATTATTATTGCTTTTTACATGATTTTCCCTAAAGCCTCATCTTGTTTTCTAACATTTATGCAGATTCTTAGAGAAACATAAAATTATGTTGGTAAATGCTCCATATACTATCTTGTGATTAGTAGTTTAAATAAGGTATCACTGATAGTGTAAACATATTAAAACAAATGTCATATTACACTTTCAAAAGTCTTTGTACTGCTGTTTTAAAGCTTGTATTTTGTAAGTGAAAATAATCACATGATCAGTGGTATTTCATCCACTCTTTTTATTCTCGAGACTTAATAGATTTATATTCAGAATTTTGCCAAATTTCAAAGGGGTTTAGTCTTGTTAATGTTGTAAATACAATTTATTTTGTTGTGTGAAATATACTGTTAATTTATAATAATACTGCGCTTCACAGGCATAAGATCATCTCCTGAAGCCAGCTGTAGAGGGAACATTTTCAGACAGTCCATTTGTGCACTGAAACAAACCACATCTCCTAATAACACAGTCTCGGAGTGATTGTGCCTTCGTCTCTTTTTCCTGACTTCTAATGCATACTAAAGTGGGACCGAAAGGACTTTGAAGAGGCCCTGTTTATGCAAGACTTTACCGAAACCTGTGGACAATACTTTCTGAAAAAGAGTGCACCTGACAGGCTTTTTCGCATAGCTGCTGGCTGCTGACACAGCTCGTCTCGGCCCAGGCCTCTGCTTGGACCCCTAATTATTTAGGTGATACGATTGTCAGGTCAACCCACACAAGGTAGAGAAAGTAAAGAGCTTCCACTGTATAAGTGACAAGTGTACAAGGAGAATTGATTTGGCCATGATTGATTTGTGTGTTTGAGTGGCTGTGTGGAAAATAATGGTCCAAAACGGGCACCCCTGGAGTACTGGAGTGTTTTGGTTACTCTTGGGGATCACATCGGTCTTATCGTCTGGCCAGAATGTTTCAACGCATCCAGTGTCACCCAGAAACTCAGCTTCATCCCTTTCACTGTATGTATTGTCCCAGCCATGCATTTCAACTGACGTGACTGATTCTACAAACAAATAACCTGTTTGAAGGGTTGTAAAATCATACCTACAGTCCTCTTACAACTAGCTAGAGAAGTTGTTCCTCAAGGATGAGTACTTTTGGAATATTACGATTGCTTTCAACAGTAAATCTTTTTAAAATAATCACATTTAACTCATACTCTGTTGAGGTTGATTTTTCAGGTTATACATGTGATCATTTTGTGCAGGGGTGTAGCAACCATTATAACTGTGGAAGAAATGTCCCACTCACTTTTAGAAATTTCTAAAAAATTCCCCCCACCGCCAACACCACAGATTTTTGGAAATTTGCATTGTATTTTTGATTGTTGAAACTGCAGAAAACGACAGCTTTTAAGACCCAATGAAAGCCTCTGCCAAACTGTCACTTCATCAGAAAACTGAATAAACGCTAATATAACATGTCTAGCGTTATCGTAATGTTGAATGCGTTATAACTTTAAGTTACCTAATTAATATTCATGAGCCAAGCTGATAAGATTTATAATGACACCTATCCCCCAACACACTTTTCAAATCGTTCCTATGCCCCTGAGTTTGTGTGTTCCTTGGAAATCGAATCCATGATCTTTGCATTGCTAGTGTGATGCATGATGATGCATGACAGTAAAAAAAGATTTATGCCTTTCCTGTGTAGTAATGCTCTTTACAATGTCTTAAAGGGGTCATGTCATGCATTTTTTTTTTTTTATTTACTTTATTATTTTCATTGAGGTTCACTTATAATGTTAGTAAAAGTTTTTGCACAAAAAAAAAGTGATAATATAGTATTGAATGACCTTTTTCCACCCTGTCTCTGGCCCTCTGTCTGAAACGGTGTGCTTTGCATTTTAGGACTTCAATATACACGGCCACTGTTTTATGATTGTTTTACATCTTTAAAGTGCAAACACCCCTGCCAACACTCCTGAACTGTTTTTTACAAGAATAAAAGAATGAAATCGTGCAAGCAATTTACAAAATCCCCTGAAAGCACTCAGTCTAGGCAATCATTAACAGCTGCAGTATATGTCCCAATTTATGTCAAGCACACAATCAAACTACTACAGTTTTTCCTTCTGAAATATAAATCACAAACTGAACGAAGTCAGCCTAAATACTCATATTATTATGCATACAAGATTTGGGGATACAATAATGCTAAATAAAGCTGAGAACAGTGAAAATAGTCTAGACTAACACAAGCTGCGAATGTGAAGAGTTAATACATTTGTATCCAGCTGTACCCGGTCGACCCGGGTGTTTGCATCTGTTTTATGGCCACTTCAATACGCATCGCATGTAATGAGAAATAAGGGATTGTCGGATGGGGAGTCGTACCCCCGATCATTTCACTGGTCAAAGCTTTGGTTCTTAAATACGGGTCGACCTGTTTTGCTGCTTAAATACACGCATTCATTTTGGCCAAAATACGGGACATCCTGACTAATACGAGACAGATGAGATGTCAGCCACTAACATATATTACTGTACACCATTGTCTTTCGTTGCACTCCGCACTGTGTTTTTCTTACAAAATAAAATAATTTAATCTCACAGCAATATTTAGAGAGCAATTACAGTATGTATTTCTTTGGTAAGTAACTGTGTAATAAACACAATCTGCTCCATGTTGGAGTCCTGATCATGGTTTATTTAGCAACAAAAATGGCTGACTATACACTTCCTTAAATATCAAACAAGCACAGACATATGAAACAGTAGTATTAAAATTGTTACTCACCAGCATTACTGTCATGTCGATATAGTTGGTGCTGCTCTATCTTTCAATATAAGTCCTTTGCAAAGAATAAATCATAATGGTTCTCAATAGAATCCTTAGAGAAGTGCCGAACAAAGGTTAGCCCACTATTTTCTAATGTTGGGATCCTTCAGAAGGCTATGCAGAGATGCAGTTTTTCCCAGTCTGGGGCCTTACTTGACATCTTAATCTTTTCACTGTTTAAAAGCAAAAAACAGTAACAATAGTACAACTTTCAGAGTTAAAGTTCTCTCTCTATCAGTTCACTGCTACGATTACGTATGTTGTGGAGGTTGGGATATTTAAATGAACACCCCTTTCCTATGTCACTATGGGGCTGATTTCAAAACTAGTCATTTTTGCAGGTTGGAAACAATAAATGCTCTTTTTTTCGGACTGGAGAGGAAGTTTTGAGTTCTGAAACTTAGAGGATGTTTTTATAATACATTGACCTCATATGTCAAAATATCAAGGAAAGTTTGATTGCTAATGACATGACCCTTTTAATTGTTGCCTCTTAGTCCCTCGGGTGAATGGTCACTCGAAGTCAGAACGTGCTAATCGTGACTCGGCTGTTGGCTACGACAGTGCATCAGTGATGAGCAGCGAGCTGGAATCCAGCTCCTTTATTGAAAGTGATGAGGACGAGGATGCCAGCAGGTTAGACATTACTCAGTGTTTCATTTCTTAGCAAAAAAGTATTAAATGTGTCAATTGAGAGCTGCTTGAAAAGAATTGAAGTGAGTTGTCATGCGTTAGTTTGATTTCTTATCCAATGATTGAAGGCTAGAGATGGAGGTCAGATTGAATTTACTTGAGTTTTAGCCTGAACCTTTTTGATCATGTTTGGGAAGACACCAGAATAGTACACTTAAAATTTCTTTATAGAGCTGTTCAGTCATGATGTCAATTTGTAGGCCAAACCCGCAATGGGTTCCCTCAAGAATTTCCAGTGGGTTCTTAAAATAGCGGTTTTCGATTTAGGAGTAAAATATGGTCTGCATTTCTTTAAGAGACTTGTTTTGTTCTACAACATTAGACACAGTCACTTCAAATGTGAAGCTGTTGTGTGCTTTAAAAACGCAAGTTGCCTACAACATAAGAACTACAATGGTTGTCCGATTCGCCACATCCAAATCCGAAACTCACACAAACCGAGACTCACATCCTTGTAGTTGTAGTCCCTATGTTAGACTTCATAATGCAAATTTGAGGTATGACTGAGTGTAATTAAGTTGCAGAGCAAAACATAAAAGTCTTTTCAAGTAATGTTAACCACAGACCTTATTTGCGACTCAACTGAAAACCAATATTCTGCAAACCCATTGGAAGTTCCTGAGTGAACACATGGATCGAAAATGCTAATTCTTTTCCTGGTTTTAGGACTACAAACTGAACTGATCTTTTGCATACTGCTTTATTAGTGTAGCATGGGAAGGTCATTTTACTTTGTCAGCTCACGTGTTGACCTCTGTCCTGACCTGTCACCTTTGTCTGAGATCACAGACTTAGCAGTTCTACAGGGCAGAGCTCTTCATCGCATCTCATGCGCAGACACAAACGTCGACGACGGAAACAGAAAGTCACCAAAATGGACAGGGTGAGTCTTTTACAGTAGAACAAAAATAATCACAATGATTTTGAATGGAATGCACACATAAAGGCATTTCAACATAAGTGTATTGTGGTTTGAGATGAGCAGTATTAATCTTTTGTATGCTCTCTTCACAGTCCTCGTCCTTCAGTAGTATTACAGACTCAACCATGAGCCTAAACATTATCACTGTCACGCTAAATATGGGTAAGAAGTATTCACTCACTCACTCACTAATATTCGTTCTCTCAGTCACCCACTTAATTACTCACTCGTTAGATCATTCATTCACTCATTCATTCACTCAATCACACACACACACTCATTTGTTCACTCACTCACTCATTTGTTTACTTACACATTTGTTCATTCACTCTCATTCATTCATCTTGTTCACTCAATCACTCTTTCACTCACTAATTTATTCTCTCAACCACTCACTCATTCACTCACTCACTTATTTGTTCATTCACTCAATCAGTCATTCACTCACTCAATCAGTCTCTCATTGAAACAACTCAGTTCATTTATTTACTCTTATTCGTTCACTTTCTAAGTCACCCACTTAATGACACACTCATTTGTTCACTCATTCACTCACTCAATCAATCACTTACACACTTTCACTCACTGATTCTTGACTCAATCACTCACTCACTGGTCCCACTTTTTTTTAACTACTATGTTCTTAAGCATTTGATACAATGTATATATTATGTACGCACGTGTTGTTTTATTGTACTTATATTTAAAGTCCCTGCATTTAATTACATTTGTAGTTACACTGTTAACCTTACCTCTAACCCTAAACCTAACCCAACCCTTACCCAAAACCCTAACTCTAACCCCTAACCCTACTCCTATACCTACCTGTACCTTAACCTCAATAGCAGCAAATGTGAATCTTGTGAGAATTTTGCAGAACAACATAGTTACACAGTAAATACATTGTATTTTATGTATTTTAATATTAGTACATAGTAGTTAAAGTGTGACCCACTCACTCACTCACTCATTTGTTTAGTAATTTATTGATTCATTCACTCACATACATACATATCCTCTTTCACTTTCTTTTTTTCTGTTTTCCATAATGCATCACTGTGTCTCCTCCAAGTGGTTCAATATATCACTTGTCCCGTCTCCTCTGCTCTTATCTCTATCAGATCTTACATGCTTAATGAACTGAACTTCCTGTTTTTCAAGGTCTAGTGCACACAGCATGCTCTAAATGTAGCTCTCAGATGAACACATCATTGAAAGCAGTCTTATCTCTCTTCCTCACAGAGAAGTACAACTTCCTGGGTATCAGTATAGTAGGTCAAAGTAATGACAGAGGAGATGGGGGCATCTATATCGGTTCCATTATGAAAGGTGGAGCGGTGGCGGCTGATGGCAGGATTGAGCCTGGAGACATGCTGTTACAGGTGAAATCATCAGCAATCTGAAACGCATCAGCAATGCACTTAATATGTGAAGAACTGAAGGCCCATCAAAATGTCCTGCGTGTTCATTGGTGGTAAAGACCCAATGAAAGTAAAGACTCTTGAAACAGGAAGTTGGGATGGGACATATCGATGAGTTCCTCCCCCTTTTTTAAAATATGCACTAGATCAGTGGTTCCCCAGTATTGCACATTTAGCATATTTCCCTTATCTGACACACCCAGTTCAGGTCTTGGAGTCTCCACTAATGAGCTGATGAGTTGAATCGGGTGTGTTTGATTAGGGAGATATCCATAATGTGTAGTGCTGGGGGGCCTCCAGGAACAGGGTGGGGAACCACTGCACTAGATTAAATTACTCTGACGTCACACTGCAGGAAACTGCGCCTCCAGGTTCTATTGAGTAGCAGATTTCAATGGTGGAAATAGGAGGCGCTGCAGTTTTAATAATCTTTTAAGCTTTATAGAATGTAATAATGTCTGTTTACCCTTTAAGCTTAGATGGGCCCGCGCAAAAAAATAAAATAAAATAAAAATATTAATAACTGCAGTCTTGACCAACATAAAATAGGTAGGCTATCGTTTGAAACCTTAGAAGCTCTACTTTCTAATGATTTAATTATTGCATTATGATCAAAACTGAATAAGTGCTTTGAAATTTGCAGACAAATCAGAAGTGTTCCGTTTTGGTAATTTATTAAAAAAAAACCCCACTGCAATCAGTAAATACATAAAACTGATCAAATAGCCATGTGTCATATGTTGTTGGAAAGCGCTCAAAGAGTAGAATACAACCAGCCTATTTATTTATATACTCACAGACAAAAATATAGCGAGTGATATATGTATTGACAATTATGTTGGTGTTGCTTATATGCCATGTTTTCAATTATAACTTAACAGAACACCAAATATCACATACCATTACTTAGAGGAGGTGATTATCTTTCAAACGAGCCCACACACAAGGTAATCGGATGCATAGATCATTAGATAATCTACGGGAAGCACAATGTTACATATGGCCACCATGAGATGGCGCCATGTAAATGCTCCAGACTCATTGAGTCAAAAGGCACTCAACCTGTGAAATCTCATTACTAAAATCATGTCTCCATGCTATGCATACCTTTAGACATTGTTGTGTTTGCATGTGTAATTAGTTCTTATGTACAATTATTATGTTTTATTTGTTTGGAGAGGCTTTTGGACACAGTATTCACACAGTAGTCCAGTAGCTACAGTGTGAATACAGTAGCTACACCTTATCTTATATGGTGGTCTTGTTTATATAAGATCATTGTTAGATCATATTTGACCTCATATCTTTCACAGCGACATCATTTATGTAATATCCTGAGTTTTTCCTGATGCCACGATCTGGTGAAAATTTAAAGAAGCCAAAATTTCCAATAATCTATTGGAAATGGGGTGTTTTTAACCCCACAAACAGCACTTTTTGGGCAGTTTGAGCAAAGTGCCCATAGTCAGCGGTTCTTTTCTAGGCGTCCAAAAGATCCCAGAAGTTGCGGGGTGGAGCGTTTGTTTGTAAACATTATCTTCATCTATAGGCTTTAGTTAGAGCCGTGAACCATGATTAGATACTTGCTTGTTGTTTGCAGGTGGTATTAGGGGTAAGGGGCATTCTCATTCTAGAGAGCATTTAATTGGGCTTTTAGAAGCTTATAGATGGCTTCAGAGCTAATATAGACGTGGTCATGACCCCCATAAATAAAGGAAGATAAAAAAAAGATGTGTTGAAGCTTCAATTTGGAAACAAACATGTGATATTTTATACTGATCGTGACTTTTACAGAACTAAAACTAACTTGTTATTATAAGTCTCTGCTATTTACAGAGTGACCCAGTAGCATTGTCATGGTTTAGAAGCTAGGTCACTCCTTTTCCTTCCTTTTAGCTTTTGGTCATGCTTTGCTCTGTCACTTCATTGGCCACATTGGGCAGAATGGTGCTTTCAGGCTCAACCATTTTGTTGACTCATTTACATAAGAGAGGGGTTTTCCTCCGCCTGGGGATCTCAGTGATTTCATTGAAAAGATAAAAGATAAATGAACTTGTGTAATTATGTGAATTTTAGAGAGTGGTGTCAATGACCATGTAAACATCTGGCTGCTTTGAAAAGAAATTGACTCACTTTGAATTCTGAAATTTACAGTAGGTTTTCATAGTACCTTGAACACTTTCATCTTAACAGATATAGGACAATCTTATTCTTCATTGTTTGACCACTTTAAAGGGTTAATTCACCCAAAAATTTAAATTATAGTCATAATTTACTCACCCTCATTTTGTTCCAAACCTGTCTTCTGTGGAACAAAAAAGACAATAGGGAGAATATTAACCTTAATCACCATTCACTTTCTTTGCATATTATTTTACATACAATAAAAAGGAATGGTGACGAAGCCTAACATTTTATTTAACATCTCCTTTTGTGTTCCATGGAAGGAAGAAAGCAATACGGGTTTGGAACAACATGAGGGTAAGTAAATAACTGCAGAATATTCTTTTTTGTGTGAACTAGCTTTAATTGTCAAGCTCCTGAAGTTTGCAGACGACACTACCGTCATTGGCCTCATCCAGGATGATGATGAGTCTGCATACAGAATGGCTGGCTCACTGGTGCAGTCAAAACAACCTGGAGCTGAACACACTCAGATCGGTGGAGATGATTGCAGACTTTAAGAGGAACACCCCAACATTGACCCCTCTCACCATTCTAAACAGCACTGTGGCAGCAGTGTAGTCATTCAGGTTCCTGGGCACTACCATCTCACAGGACCTGAAGTGGGAGTTCCACAGTGACTCCAATGTGAAAAAGGCCCAGCAGAGGTTGTACTTCCTTCACCAGTTGAGGAAGTTCAACCTGCCACAGGAGCTGCTGATACAGTTCCACTCAGCAGTCACTGAGTCTGTCCTCTGCACTTCAGTAACTGTCTGGTTTGGTTCAGCTATGAAATCAGACATCAGAAGACTACAAAGGACAGTTTGGACTGCTGAGAGGATTATTGGTTGCCCCTGCCCCCCCTTCAAGAACTGTACACTTCCAGAGTGAGGAAAAGGGCTGGAAAAATCACTCTGGACCCTACTCACCCAGCCCACTACCTTTTTGAACTGTTGCCTTCTGGACGGCGCTACAGAGATCTGAGCACCAGAACTGTCAGGCACAGGAACAGTTTTTTCCCTCAGGCTATCCATCTCATGAACAGTTAAAACTTCCCCATTGAGCAATAATTGTGTGCAATACACAGCTTAGTCTATTTATATTTATCCAGCATACCATACCTCTTCTGCCATTACATTCCCTTGCATCTGAATATAACAGATTTGTACTTGTATATTGTATATCCGTGTATATATATATATATATATATATATATATATATATATATATATATATATATATATATATATATATATAGTCTAATTGTGTATTTCTATATATACTTATATTTTCTATTCACTTTTTATTTTATTCTATTTTTTTATTATCTCTGTCTTGTTGTTGTATTGTTTGTGCACTGGAAGCTTCTGTCACAAGACAAATTCCTTGTATGTGTAAGCATACTTGGCAGTAAAGCTCATTCTGATTCTGATTCTGAATAAAATGTAATACATGGTATCAGGTGAAGTGTAATGGAAGTGTAATTTTCTCAGGTGAATGACGTGAACTTCGAGAACATGAGTAATGATGATGCTGTCAGGATCCTGCGAGAGCTTGTCTCCAAACCTGGGTGAGTGAGGCTCCTACCTATTAACATTCAGTAAATCTCTCTTAGCACTGTCTTCAACAGTAGTACTGTAGTAGTATGTTTTTTGTGTTCTCTACAGTCCGATAAGCCTAACTGTGGCAAAATGTTGGGACCCCTCTCCTAGAAGCTATTTTACCATCCCCAGAGGTACAGCCTGTCATTAAAGCAGCTTAATTTTAGACATGAGGAATCATGTTGTATTTATCTATTGCTGTTTTGGATCACTGATACTATCTTTTTAGAATTTGTGTTTTCGGAATACAGCCATACGTATTTACTTGGCTTTCTTTCAAAATCTGTTGAAAAATATAGTAGTTTAATTCTGTTCTTTGTCCATTGTCCATCCTAGCTGAGCCAGTGAGACCCATCGACCCTGCTGCATGGATCTCACACACCACAGCACTTTCTGGGCCTTACCCCCATTATGGTACTGTATAATCAAAGACACAGTCACCTTCCTTAAAGGGATAGTTCACCCAAAAAAATGAAAATTCTCTCATAATTTACTCATGCCATCCCAGATGTGTTTGACTTTCTGTATTCTGTTGAACGCAAATTAAGATTTTTAGAAGAATATTTCAGCTCTGTATGCCCGTTCAATGCAAAAGAATTGTGGTCAGACCTTTGAAGCTCCAAAAATCACAAAAAGGAAGCATAAAGGTAATCCATACAACTCCAGTGGTTTAATCTATGTCTTCTGAAGCGATGCAATCACTTTGGGTGAGAAACAGATCAAAATTTCAATCCTTTTTTACTATAAATCTCCACTTTCACTTTCAGAATGTGAAAGAATGTGAAAGTAGAAATTTATAGTAAAAAATGACTTAAGTATTGATCTGTTTTTCACCAACACTTATCATATCGCTTCTGAAGACATGGATTTAACCACTGGAGTTGTATGGATTACTTTTATGCTGCCTTTATGTGATTTTTGGAGCTTGAAAGGTCTGGTCACCATTCACTTGTATGGACCTACAGAGCTGATATATTCTTCTAAAAATCTTCATTTGTGTTCAGCAGAAGAAAGAAAGTCATACACATCTGGGATGGCATGAGGGTGAGAAAATGATTTTTTGTTTGAACTATCACTTTAAGACATCATCCCATTGCAAAATGATAGACTTTATTAATGTAAACACCCAGAATAAACTGTTTGATAATTTAACATTATCTTTACATTGTAATTTCTCTCTAATTTCTCAGAGTTTGATGACCTCCCCCTCTCGATGACAAAAACAGACATGGCAACTATAGTAAAGGTCATGCAGCTGCCAGATTCAGGCCTGGAGATTAGAGATCGAATGTGGTTGAAGATCACCATAGCCAATGCTGTCATTGGTTAGTGGGGTTTTTTATCATATTGTGAGGTTGTTCATGGCAGTGCTTCTCAACTGTTTTTTTTTTTTTAACCACAAATGACAACACAATAGCGTTAAAATCAAAACATTGAAATTTGTTAATATACATATAGTAGGCTCAAAAAAATGCCAAATTATTAACATGACACAACAAACTTTACATTTTAGAAGATGAACACGTGGAACAAACACTGAGCTAAATATTGTAGCCATATTAGCAAATGACAGATGAACTGGTGCCAAAATACCATAGAGTTTGATTGGACACATAGCCTTTGACATCAATAAAAGATATGTGAAGCGTAAAAATTGATTACCCAATTAATTTTGCTATTCTAAACACACTTGTTAGTTGCATTTTATTATGCAGTTTTATTATCACCATTTAGCATTTTATTATTTCATAAATATATACAAATATTTGTATTATTTTACTCAGCCTCCTTGTGAAATCTCTGGGTTCCAGGTGCTGATGTTGTTGACTGGTTGTTCTCTCGTGTGGAGGGCTTTAAGGATCGCCGCAATGCCAGAAAATATGCCAGCAGTTTGTTGAAACACGGCTACCTAAGACACACTGTCAATAAAATCACCTTTTCTGAGCAGTGCTATTACACCTTTGGAGATCTCTGCCAAAGTACAATGAACACATCGTTGAACTATTTGAAGAGATAGTTTACCTAAAAATGACAATTGATTTACTCACCGTCTGACTTACTTTCTTACGTGGAACACAGGAGAAGGCAGAATGTTAGCCTCAGTCACCATTCACTTTAATTGTATGGGGGAAAAAAAAGAAAGTGAAGGTGAATGATGTCTGAGGCTTACATTCTGCCTAACATCTCACCTTTTGTGTTCCACGAAAGATAGAAAGCCATATGTGTTTGAAACAATATGAGAGTGAGTATATGAACAAAATGTAAATATTTGGGTGAACTATGTTTTAAGAAATTAAGTTAAGACCTGGCCAGAGGTCAAAGACAAGGCAACAATTTGATGCTTAGTATTATGATGTTTGATACTTAGGGTCTATTTGGTAAAAAAAAAAAAAAAAAAAGAATAATAACTAATTATTGATCATAATAAAAAATGATACATTTCAAATTTTAATTTATTGTGGTCTGCTTATACAAATGTAAGTCAGTCATAATTTTTCTGTTTTTCAGATATGGCCTCTCTTAATCTGAATGAGGGATCCAATGGTGGAGGCTCTGAACAGGATGGTCTGGCTTCTCTCCCTCCACCAGGCACCAACCCCTGGCCCCTCGGAGGTCAGCCCTACCCTTACCCTGGTTACCCCACCCCTCCACCAGGCTTCCCTCCTGGATATTCAGATCCCTGCCACAGTTTCCACAGTGGCAGTGCAGGCAGCCAGCAAAGTGAAGGTAGGCATGTGTGTTTTTGTGTGAAGGAGCTAAAACAATCATTTTTGCACTGAAGGATAAAAGGAAACCCTACACTGTCATCCCCACGTGCAGTCCCGTGAGCTTCCTCTTTTACTTTTGCTTTCAGTTTGAAGAACACTCGGTTTGATCGTGCTTTTTGTTTAAGGTTGTTGAGTAACAACAGCACATTCCTGTTACGTTAATGAATGCTCAAAAGGTATAAGATGGAATTTGTTAGAGTAAGAAGGAATCTATCAGTGGGTTCATTGTAATTCCGTAAGTGGGATGACTGGATACAATACTAGAGTCATGCGTTTTGTTTTCAGTAACTGTATGAACAAAGTACACAGCCAGAGTTACATCAATAACGAAACTCTAGAATTTGTTACTGCCAAAAGCATGAGCATATATGTTTGCATGTACTTTAAAGGGGACCTATTATGCAAAATTCAATTTTACATGGTGTTTGAACATAAATGTGAGTTGGCAGTGTGTGTGTACACAACCACCCTACAATGTTAAAAGTCCACCCACTCCTCTTTCTTATATTTCTATTAATCAAAAACACTGTCTCAAAATGACTGGTTTTGGTATCCACTCTAAAGTGACGTCACTTTAGAGCAGGCCTCGTCCACGACTGGTGACGGACTCCACCCTATTATCATAGATCCTCCTGAGTGATCGACACACAGTCCACCATTTTTTCCCGCGCTGGAGCAGCTACATTGAGAAGAATAATGTTTCAACTTCATAAGCGTCATAAGTGTTCTGTTGTAGGCTGTAAAAGTAAACGTAAGAGTCTTCATGTACTCCCGGCATCAGAGCCACTGAAGACGCAGTGGACAAGTTTTGTTTTTGAAGAAAATGTGCCCCAAAACATACCAAAATTTGTGTATGTTTGAGCAAATCATTTTACACCGGACTGCTTTGTGAATGAGGGTCAATGTAAAGCAGGATTTTCAAAATATTTGATTCTCAAGCATGGATCAGTACCAACTGAGCGTGTTCCAGCTTTATATCCTGAAGATGTAAGTATCGCACTTTATATTTTGTGAATGTTTGCAAATCGCATGATGCAAGACAACCCCCTAAAATGTCATGTCAAGTTATAGCGCATAGCTAACGTCATTACAGTATATTTTTGTCTTGCTCATCCATTGTTGCTAAATGGCTGAAAAACACTCCGGTATTTACGGTGTCAGTCATATTGGTTCTGATTTGTTGTTGCTATAGTATCCGAAGCACTAGCTGTAAAGGCACAGCCCTGTTCCGGAAAGGGGGCGGGGAGCAGCAGCTCATTTGCATTAAAGAGACACACATGAAAACAGCGTGTTTTTGAGTCCACCCAAAAAGAGGCATTTACAACATGGTATAATAAATGATCCGTGGGGTATTTTGAGCTGAAACTTCACAGACACATTCTGGGGACACCTGAGACTTATATTGCATCTTGTAAAAAGGGGCATAATAGGTCTCCTTTAAATCAGTGGTTCTCAACATGTGGGTCGTGATCCAAAAATGGGTCTCAGATCTATTCTTATAGGATCAGGCGGCAGGGAAAAACTATTCCAAATGCAATTAATAAAATGCAAGTGATTATATAATCATGTATAGTTAGGATAGCAAAATAAATAGGATTATTTATTTATAAGTCTATGTCAGGTTAATAATTGTACATATTGTTGGGCCTGTGCAGTTCATGGTAATACTAATAAATGTCATGTTTGATTTAAAGGACATTTTTGTTACTTTTGTATGATAAACAATTTTGGTCAAAAATCAGTTGAGATCCACTGCTTTGAATAAAAAAATAAAAAAATAAATAATGGAATGAAAAGGAAATATGGAATGAAATCTGGCTTAAAGGAATATTCCGGGTTCAAAACAAGTTAAACTCAAATGACAGCATTTGTTGCATAATGTTAATTACTACAAAAATTATTTCGACTCATCCATCCTTTTCTTTAAAAAAAGCAAATATCTGGGTTACAATGAGGCACTTACAATGGAAGTGAATGGGGCTCATTTTTGGGGGGTTTAAATGCAGAAATGTGAAGCTTATTATTTTTTAAAAGCACTTACATTAATTATTCTGATAAAATCTGCATTTTTACGGTCGTTGTAGTGATTTCTGCGTTACGTTGTCATAGTAACTAAGTAGTAAAATTGGATACAACTTTATCAAGCGATTTTATCACACTAAAATCATGTTAACACACATTGTTTACATCTTGTGGCTATACTTTTGAAACTTTTGAGTATTTTGATGTTTGTGGACTGGCACCATTCACTTCCATTGTAAGTGCCTCAATACTGTAACCCAAATTATTGCTTTTTTTAAAGAAAAGGAGGAACAAATCAAAATAATTTTTGTTGTAATCAACATTATGGCACAAGTGCTATTGATTGATCTTAACTTGTATTGAGCCCAGAATATTCCTTTAACAGTAAGCTTAAATGACGATACCAGATATCAATGTCACCAATTTTCTTTGTAATCATTCCATTTCCAGAGCATCATCTTTGTCGCTGTATTCGGTTGGACATTCCATATTTGTGGTATGGCCAGACTTTTAAAGCCTTTATGTTGCTTATGCCACTTTATTACTTATTACATTTATAGAGCACTGTACCCTTTGCATAAAAGAGCATGGTGGAGTTAGTACAGAGCTGAGAATGTTTATTAGTAATTATGCAAAGGTATTAATGATCTTTTAACACCAGTCCAGCATAATCGGGTTTGGTTGCTTCGGGAATCATTACAAGTGTAAAGCGATGAGCATAATAGGAACTGGGGTGAAGAAGTTTTTGGGAAGAGCGTGATGGTCTTGTCAGTGTGGGAATGTGCGATTTGATTGGCTGGCTGCTTGGGCGATGTGTCGTAATTCTGTTGTTTCCTATTCTGTTTTTGCCGGACGTCGGTAGACTGATGGAACAGTTCTCCTAGGACTGGGGGATCCGGTAAGACTGGCACTCTCATTTAAATGCCCACCCCCCCCAACTTTTATTTTTTCATCCTGTTATTCCAGTGATTTCATATCATGGCATATGACTCATGGGATGGCCATTGTGATACGCCAGCTACAGTATGTGGTTTGTTTGAGTTTTCTGTGTGGGCATGTGTGCTGGTGTACGTTACTCTCATTAAGATATTTGCTGTGCATGAGAGTCAGACAGATTCTCTTTCTTTGAAAAGTTATTATGCAGTACAGATTCTCTGTTTGCCAAAGTTTTAATCAACTGTGAAAAAGGAAAACTGAATAACATTTCCATGATGTGTTGTAAGCTGAAGGCTCTTTGATTGGGAGTAGTACCATGACTACGATTTTATTACTTCAAAGAATTTGACAAACTATGTCATTTTGACCTACCTTCATTGTTGACCCTGCTTAAAAAATAGGTCACCTAAAAATTAATCATTAATGATCAACGCTAATATTATTCCGAACTTCCGAATTTTTTGTGGAACCCAAGATGAGAGATTTTGAAGAATCTTCACACAGGTCTTTTCCATACAACGAACATAGTTGACGTTCGTAGTGACTATGTCCATTAAGCACCACGTTAAGTACCATAAAACTAGTCCATACAACTGCATTATATCAATGTTATGATGTCATATGATTTCTTTGTGTGAGGAACATTCTGAAATATAAATAATTGTTCACTAGGCTTGGGATTGATGCCTTTTTCACGCATCAATAATC
The DNA here is from genome assembly GCF_019703515.2 of Myxocyprinus asiaticus. Lineage (NCBI taxonomy): Eukaryota > Metazoa > Chordata > Actinopteri > Cypriniformes > Catostomidae > Myxocyprinus > Myxocyprinus asiaticus. Next base: position 16,930,720 of record NC_059372.1, on the reverse strand, counting down.
AAAACATTTTCCCAATGATTATCAATCTATATCGGCATTTTATCCAGATATAAATAGGCCTACTCGTTGCACAACAGTTTTTGTCTCTTCAGACATATTTCTCAAAACAACTTTGGTAAAGTGTGAGCGGCAGGGTAACTTGAAAGAGGTCGCACACCGGATGCATCTGGCGGACAACAAGGCGCGTTCTAAAATTAGAAACAATTCAAATATTTTCTATGAAGGTACGCACACCACCGCTGCCATTTGGCCTCTGTCAGCTACGACTCCGGGGGCTGCTCAAAATGATGCAGCGCACTGGAGTGCAACTCACATAGTTTTCTATTAAATTTGTCCCAAATCATTATCAAAGGAGAAAGATTATTTACTCTAGCCATCAGTGGATAATATAATGTAAATAAGTATATTTCATATAGCCTACACAATGTATTTTCAGTTACAAGTATGTCTTTTTGTGGTTTGACAGCTTGAACGAAACCTATTCAAGGCTACAAACAGAGAAATTTCACAGTTAACGTCGCCATTTCTAATCGTTCAGTTTGCACAGTTACACCAGTTTCATACACTAACTTGCAAACTCATTTATGTTAATTTGTTCATTCTTGAAGTACAAAAACCTTCGTAACTTTTGTTTGTTTGGTGACTAGATTCACATCTTTGGAATGCCACCTGCACCGCATCGACGTGTCCTGTGTTTGATACCTGCGCCTTGTCCTACCCGCAACTGGCATCATCCCTTTGTGGTCTCCCATAGCTATTACGCCAGGCTACAATAAACAGAAGGCCAACTGATAGTGAATTGGAAAGTACACAAATTAGGCTTCCAATTTAAATGTGGCTTATATATCGATGCCTCAAAAACGTATCAAGAAAATAACATGCCGAAATATCAATATTTTGTGACATTCCTATTATTCACTGGTAATCTTCACCTCTTGTGAACTGTTGACTGCTGTGACCGGAACATTGACAGTTCTTTTCAATGAACCAATTGATGCAGTTCACATTAATAGAATACTCTATTCTGATTGGTCAATCCTGGCAACCGACGGTCTGATATTACTAAATAATAGCTGCACATTTGGGGATAAAGTGAAATTTCAACGGTCATCAGGGTATCTGAGTCATCTTTCCTACTTCTTGTATTAATTTGCGTTCTCTACAAGAAAGCTAATAAAATACCTTTAACTCAAGTCTCCAGTTTCTTGTGACTCTGCAGTCTCTTTCTTCTCACATAATAATGTAATTTCAACTCGCATTAATATTTCATGTCCATTTAATTATTTATTTGGTAGGTAGGTAGCCATGTAATAAGCTAGATAATCAGTTGATCATTATCGCGACATAAACAAGTGATACAAGACAGATAATCTGCGATAATAACCAGCTGACAGTAGATTAACCCTTACGTTCCTCACACAAAGCAATAGTATGACTTCAAAAGACTTATATGAAACTAAGATTACTGCCCACTAATCATATGGGCTACATTTATGGTGCATTTTTTTTTTGTCCTTTTTGGAGACTAACAGACGTGGTCACTATGAACTGTTGTTGTATGGAAAAGATCTGCGTGAAGATTCTTTATTTTTCTCCTTTTGTGTTCCACAGGAAAAATGAATAAATAATGAGATAATTTTCATTTTGGGGTAACCTATTCCTTTAAAACACATAACTGCCTCTATAAGGAAAATGATCATGCATATCTTTTGATCATTTGTTGATGTTGTGAACTGGCTAGATGATCGTGGTGTCCATTTGAAGGAAACTAATAATACTTACAGTATCTATAATAAACCCATTTATTTCTTACATTCCCTCCCATTAGGTAGCAGAAGCAGTGGCTCCAACCCCAGTGCCGGGAAAGAACGAAGACCCTCGCCTCGAGAGAAGGACCATAAGGCACCATGCTGTGTGGGCAGCGAATCAGAACTGGTCATGTGGGTTGGAAGGCGTGGTGAGAGGGCACCCAGTCAGCTAAGTCATCAAAGCCACACCCGCTCCGCTGTCAGTAAGCCCCACTCGGGCCATAGCTGCACTCACTCCGGGTACAGCCACGGGCAGTGCCACAGCATCTCCCAGCATAGCCACACCTCCTTCTCATACAGCCACGCCCCTTTTGTGCAACCCAGTCATTTGTCATGTGCCCACAGTGAGAGAAGTCACGCCTCTTCCTACGGCCCACCGGGTCTCCCACCTCCATACTGCCTAGCTCACCTCGCCCCCAAAACGGCAGCAAACATCGGCCCACCGGGGGCTCCGCCCATCCGGGAGTTAGGAAATGTACCGCCAGAACTTACGGCTAGTCGGCAGTCTTTTCAGCATGCTATGGGCAATCCTTGTGAATTTTTTGTTGATATTATGTGACAGGAGAGTTCCTTTAACATTTTCAGAGCACAAGGCCTACTTCCTGCAATTTGCTTCTTGATGTATTGCTACTGATGATCCCTGCACTGAGAATGTAACTGACAGCCCATTTTAAATCTATTAATGTCCATCCAATGTTATTGAAATCAGTGAAGGACACTAAAAAAAGCACAACTGCAGAGTCGAGTTAGACTCTGACACAAAAACTATAATACTGCAGAAGCAGCACAAAATAACAAAACTAATAAGCTTTTAACAGTATGCTTCTGCTGCTCTGCATTTTGCACAAATTTCAAGCCAGACAACTCTTTAAACAGTCAGTTGTTTATATGTATCCATGCTCTAGAATCAGATGAAGTATTTTCTTACACAATTGCATTTGACTTTGCATTTATCCAGTGACTGACAATCATAATGACAATTGACATCCCTAAACATTGCTGAATGTAATGTTCCTGTGATTTAATTAAAGTGTGTAATTGTTGCACAACTAGCATCACCAAGCAGAATTGCAAAAAGGGGTTAGGATTAGGTGACAGGTTTTTAAACAGGTTTCCCAAACACTCCCCCTAGCTACCATTGGTTGGACAAACAGATAGCTCCGCCCTAAACTCATGCCATTGGTTGAGACAATGTTGCAGTGGCTGGTTGGGTTATACAAACAATCAGAGCAATTTTGATAGCACCACAGTGTTTACACTTTTCAGGGGAATTAGTTTACGAAAGGCTTACTTGTTGTTTCTGCTTATTATGCTAGGATAGATCGAAAGAATTACACATTTCACCTTTAAGTTTAACTAGAATTCAGATTCGCCAAATACCCCAGTAGCATGATAGCCAGTTAAGATATCAGTAAATCAGTCTTTTGTATTCTTAATACTTGGACAGTTATAAATGTTAAAATTATGGTTGCCAAATGTTGCATAAAATGTCCATCATAGGAGCCGTTCAGACCGAGCACATTCTTGCACTAAAACACCTAGATGCAGTGCAAAAAATAGAACAGAATGCAAGTGTCTATAGACACATTTTTAACAGTTAACATTCTTTTTAAATTGACATGGCATCTAAAGAACATGGCAAACCTGTGCGAGACACTGAAAAAATAGTCCGTCTATTGCATGTTTACGTAGAAATATAGTTGAAAAACGCAAAAACACATTCTGTGTGAACGGCCCATTAGACTCTAAATGCACACTGTACATTTTTAACCATAATAAACCATTATGTAAAGTATTACATAATTGACTGTTCAGACACCACCAGTTGTCTTATTATTTACCCCAAGAACGTCACTGTACAGGTAATGCAGTAGTCTATGATTAGAATGGTAGTAGGACCTGTAAGTTAAATCATATATGATATTATGATCTGAAAACTGGCAGATAGACTAACCAAAGTCCCTTGGCAATCAGTGTTCTTTGTTCTAAAACAATTGAGTTTTTTTTGTTTTTGTTTTTTGTTTGTTTTTTATATGGAGGAAATGATTTGTTGTTATGGTGAAGTTTACTGATAAAGCAGTGAAGTGTTGTCCAAGAACATACAGTTTGTCTTTGTTCATAATATTCTGTTCCATTCACTGGCCTAAAAGTCAAGAATTATATTGTTTGATTAATTCATCAATCACTTTTGAAATGTAACTGTTGGGCCCTTTAGAATGAAGCGCTGATTGCAATGAAAACTGTTTTCTTTATTATTCCTTCACAAAAGAGGGATAATAAATTGTAAATATAATAATAATAATTATATACATATATATATATATATATATATATATATATATATATATAAAACTGAGAAAATAAAATGTATGTATTAAGAAGTGGTCAGACGTTGTGAATTTTGATTTGTATTAAAGCTTGTTTTTCAGCTGGCGTTAAAATTGAGACAAATTAAAGGAATAAGTTCACCCTGAATTTTAAAATGTCTAAACTTTAAAGGTTAAAAAAGGACACAAAAGATATGACAGTGAGTAAATTATGTCAGAATTTTCATTTCTGGGTGAACTATTCCTTGAACTAACTAAGCAGAACTCTGATGGTCAAATGTACTGTACACTCACCGGCCACTTCATTTGGTACACCTGTACATTAGGGTTGCTCTGATACCAAAAGTTTGGCTTCGGTACGATGGTAACTTGGAATCGATACTGAACCGATACTATAATCAACAAATAAAAACCCTCAGATTTTTGATGAAATTACACTGAAAATGACTTGATTAAAAGAACTGCAGAAAGTCTTACAGATTCAAATTATGCGTTTTGCGCTTTAATTTTTCTGGATTCCATGTTAAATGTTTTAATTAAATGTTATGATCAAATGGTGTTTAATCAAATTGATACATACAGTTTTAATAAAATACAAATATAATTCTCTCTCTCTCTCTCTCTCTCTCTCTCTCTCTCTCTCTCTCTCTCTCTCTATATATATATATAATTATTATTATGTTTTTATTTTATTAAAACCGTATGTATCAATTTGATAATATTGACTATATATATATAATTTTTTATTTATTTTTTGTTTGTTTTTTTTTTTTACAACAAATTGCAATTTTATTTTTGGTAAAATAAAATGCTGCACAACAGAGCTTCACAGTATTAATGAAAACATTAATGAAAAAAAATCTGATTTCCTGTGGTACAAGGCTGCTTGCGTTTGTGATATTTCTTACAGATGATAATAACAATAACAATAATGATAATAATAATAATAATAATAATAATACAACCATTTAATGCTATATATGCTATTTGTTATTATGGGTATTATTGCTAATTTTGGAATATTACATTTTATACAGTAGTTATATTTTTCTGTTTTCAATTTCAGGCATCCATTTGACTAGGGCTTTCATGTTAGAAGGACTTTTATTTTGACAGACCTTTGAGTTCATCCTGTTTTTTGGGTTAGTTATATCAAGCTTCCCATTAATGCTGGGATACTCCCGTCGCGACTCTCGAGCTGAAATCTCCAAGCTGCACTCGATGAGTTAATTTAAGTGTTAACAGCCGTTTATACTCTAAACACACTGCATGAAAATTAAGCACCAGCAGTGTGTTGCGTTTGTGTTAGTGTGTGTGCATGCGTACGCCCGTGTGTGTGTGTGAATCATATGAGAGAGCAGTCTTGTTCATTCTGTCGCGTGCTGCCCATGTGACTGTGTATTATTTAATTAAATTACATCCTTCTGCTCTTTAATGATCACACTTGGCCATATCCAGAGTTTTTTTTAATTTTATTTTCAAATTATCATTGATTTAATCAAAAATTTGTTACATCTCATATCATTTTACTAATGACAGCATACTGTAATATGGTACTGAAATTAGCATCAAGATGATATCATATAGTTTAAACTTTTTTGGTATCACAGTACTTCGTTAGTACCGGTAAACTGCGTAACCCTACTGTACATCTACTTCATGCGATTATCTAATCAGCCAATCGTGTGGCAGCAGTGCAGTGCATAAAATCACTCAGATATGGGTCAGGAGCTTCAGTTAATGTTCATATCAACCAAAAAATGTGATCTCAGTGATTTGGACCATGGCATGATTGTTGGTGCCAGATGGGCTGGTTTGAGTATTTCTGTAACTGCTGATCTCCTGGGATTTTCACACACAACAGTCTCTAGAGTTTACTCAGAATGGTGCCAAAAAAAAAAAAACATCCAGTGAGCGGCTGTTCTGTTGACGGCAATGCCTTGTTGAAGAGAGAGGTCAACAGAGAATGGCCAGACTGGTTCGAAATGACAAGGTCTGTGGTAACTCAGATAACCGCTCTGTACAATTGTGGTGAGAAGAATAGGATCTCATAATGCTATTCTGAGATGTGGGCTGGCACTGTTTTGGCAGCACAAGGGGGACCTACACAATATTAGGCAGGTGGTTTTAATGTTGTGGCTGGTCGGTGTAGTGTGATTTTAATGTGTTCACTTGTTTATTCATCATGATGGTCATATTCATAGTTTTGAAGATTTCACAAAAAATAAGACACTGCAAGAGAAAACACACATTTTTGTAATTATTTACTTCTGACTCTGAACCTTGCACTTGAGACAAACTTACTGTGTGAAAACTAGCAGAGGTCTCCCTTATCTAATTTGTGGTTCACAACTTGTGTAAAATTAATCATAAAAATCATTCTGAATAACTAAAGGCATCTCTACGCTTCAAACTTACAAATACCATGCAGTTTACTTTATTTTAAAAATACTGCATATGCTAAACATATCTGTCCCTCCTCACAAAATGTGTAAACTTTTCTTTGAAGACAGTGGGAGTGATGGTAAGTTTAACCCACCAGTCTGAGACAGTTACTGGCATATGCACAGAAGTGTTTTCCCTGCTGTGTGTAAGAGATTTGCATGAGTGTTGTGTGGACTCTGCTTTAGCTTTGATGCACCACTAGTCTTCTCAGTGGCAGGAAGTGACAGACAGGTCCCTTATAACCCTTAGCCCCTCGATTCTGTTTGCTTCATAGAAACATGCTTATCACTTAGAAGGGAGGAAAAGTGTCAAGTGGAAAAAACTTTCTGTGTAATAGTTGGTGTGACATGCACAGATGTTTATCTTTTATCTTTGTGTCTTCACTTTTACACCATTTTTAAGTGCTGAGTGTGATGCTTAGACTGACTTATGCTTTGTATGACCACTTAAAATGACAGCCAAAAAGGTTCTTGGAGGGAGTAGAGTTGCAAATGACGCTATTGGTGTGGGTAGACAATGTAATTTAACCTTCCAATGAAAAGGTCATTGTGGGAGATTGTGATGTGGTAATCGTAGGAGGATGAGGCAGAAGTTTGCCACGTTCCTGTTTCAATTTATAATGACATAATAGTGTAGTAGAATGATACTACTGAATATATAGTATACAGATCCTTATTCTTAGCTTTTCAGTTAGTCAGTCATTGCCCAAGAGCTGATGTCTGTAAATGATACACAGAGTGTTTAGATTCTAGAGAGACAAAATATTGATGATACTCTTGAATGATTCAGTGAGTGATTCAGTGAGACAATGAAAGATGCACTATTGGATTTTGCCAATTGTGGATGTTTAAATTAAATGCTTCTTTATATTAATTATGGAGACATAATTATTGAGTAAATTCAAGTATCTTGTTTAAGAGCTCAGTGGTAGAAAATTGTGAGGCTGCCAGAAGCAAGCTAATTTGCTGCTAAGCCAAATCCCATTGAAAGGTAATGGAACTCCTCTCAGGTAAGTTGAAGATTGGTTACGTCCACTGAGTCTCACAAGAGCATCCATGGCACCCATTCCATGGATAATAAGTTAAAGGAATATTCTGAGTTCAATTCAAGCTAAGCTCAATTAACAGCTTTTGTAACATAATGCTGACTACTACAAAGATTAATTCTGACTCATCCCATCTTTTCTTTAAAAAAGGCAAAAATTTTGGTTACAGTGAGGCACTTACAATGGAAATGAATGGGGCCAATCACCGTTTCAGAAGTAAAGCCACAAGACATAAACAGTATGCGTGTTAAAATGATTTAAGTGTGATAAAATCGCTTACAGTACCTTTTCAGTGTAAATTTACATCCAATTTCACAAATATGTTGCCATGATGACGTAACACTGTCAAAGTCCCTTTTAAGGTGTGTCAGTTCACAGTTTGGGATGCTCCCAGGTAGGCTGGGCAACTATTTAAACCAGCGGCATAAAATTATAGCTTCTGCTTGAATGGGGAAAACCCAAATCTCCAAAACAGTAGGTCAAAATTACGATTAAAGAACATATTTAAAATTAGCAGTAAAATCTGACAACAATAGTATCATAAATGGTTTTTTATACTATTTTTCAGGCTGGTTCAGCTTATGCACATGCGCGTTCTCCAGTTGACTGACAGGTGATGTCTGTAAAAGGTGATTGGCTCTTTTAACTTCCTTTTCTACATCCGTTGGCCATTGGGTATCCCAATTTCTCCCATTCATTTTAATACTAGAGGTCTGTCCCAGGCTAAATAGTCTCTGACACTGTAAACCCTAAAACTACTATTTAAACAAATAATACACAAGTTTTAACAGAAGAATGAATGTAAATGCTTCTGCCTTAGTTTAAACCCTCCAAAAATTAGCCCTATTGACTTCCGTTGTAAGTGACTCAATGTAACCTCGATTTTTGCTTTTTTTTAAAGAAAAAGAGGGATGAGTCTAAATAAATTTTGTGGTAATCAACATTAAATGCTGTCGATTGAGCTCAACTTGTATTGAACCCGGAATATTCTTAATAAGACAGTAAATTTATCTCAAAGCAATACTTTCACTCACCATTGTTAAATGTTAAATGAGATCTTCTGGAGTTTTTGGAGGTTACAGTGTAAGGATCCTGTTATAGGCTGTAGAGCATGTCAGGTAATTGTATCATTAAATTTTGATACTTTCATACTATTTCTCAACTTGTTATACCAACATGTCTTTTGTCTTGTTTCATAGGGTAGTTGGACGGAAAGTGCACTCAGGAATTGCTTCTAAACATGAGGAGTTGGCTAATAATGAAATTAAGATTGCATTAAGCAAATATAATCTAAGCGTAAAAGTTTTATTAGTAAACTGAAATAGAGTAGCTACAATGTAACAAAACATGGAAATTGAGATTACAGTCAGAGATTATTTAGCAGAGATGGGCCACTTCCATTAAAATGAATGTGAGAAATTGTAACGTTCAACCAAGAAGCTCTGAGCGCCCAACAGTCAACAGATATAGATAGGAAGTCCTGCCTTACAGTTAAAAGAGCCAGTCACTTTTTAGACACAGACATCACCTGTCAATCAACTCTAGAACGCGCATGGGCATTAGCTATACAAGCAGGGAAATTTCGTTTTTTAGTGTAATACGTGGTAAAGAAGCACAATTTATGATTCCAGTCTTGTCAGATTTTACTGCTGATTTGAAATATGTTCTTTGATTGTAATCTTGACCAACTGTTTTTGAAATTTTGGTCTTTCCCCATTCAAGTAGATAGGAGCTGCACTGGCATGACTGGAAATAGCTTCCCAAGATGGCCGACAGTGGTTCTTTCAAGTAAACTTAATGCCTGAATGACTACATAACATAAATGCCTTTTGTTTGGGTATTTTTTCCCTGTGTAAATATCACAAGAAGCTTGGAGTCATACTGGGATGATGACTCAGCAAGCACCTGATTTTTTAAAATAAAGGAAACTTAGGTTATTGCCAAAAGAAAGGAAAAATAAACAAAAATATGAGGAAGTCATAATTGCTACATTGTGCCACAGAGTTGACAGGGTGTTAGGTGATGCTGAGGAGTCATTTGGAAAGTGTCTGTCTGTCTGTCTGATCTATCTATCTATCTGTCTGTCTGTCTGTATGTCTGTCTCTCTCTCTGTCTGTCTGTCTCTCTCTCTCTGTTTGTCTGTCTGATTGATCTATCTATCTGTCTGTCACTCTCTCTCTCTTTCTCTCTCTCTCTCTATCTAACTATCTATTATAAAGTTTACCATAAAGCATTCATAGTTTAACGTTCACATCAGCATCAAACAGAGCCTTCTGTTTTGAAATGTTCTTCAATCTCTCGTATCTAAACACCACAAAGCGCGAGATAAGTGTGAGGAAACGCACGCGCGGCCACTAAGGGTGATACAAATAAAGAGAACAGGTTAACAGAGAGAAGTAACCTGTAGAAGAGAGAGAGAGAGAGAGAGAGAGAGAGAGTGAGAGAGAGAGAGAGAGAGAGAGAGAGAGAGAGAGAGAGAGAGAGAGAGTGAGTGAGTGAGTGAAAAAAGCAACCTATGAAAACAGAATGCGGAGCTTAGTGTCGCTGGAGCTCAGCGGTTGGTGAAAATGCAGTTACATGTATCTGACATCTGAGTGTAGGTCGGAAGAGAATACTGCATTTATCTCAAAACACGCCCAATCTGACGTCAACGCGGAACGAGATTTGTGTGATCTTTAAAATCTTGAGCAAGTGGAAATTCTCATCATAGTGCGTATTTGCTTTGAGTCAGGACCACAACACTGAAAACACAAGTAAGTGATAATTTATTTTTGCTCAATTCATTGATATGAATCCTATTTGAAACCTTTTAACGTATTAAAAATATTAAGCTGCATTTAAATATTTTGCTTTTGCATTTATACAATTTAAATGGAAAGAGTGATAGATGCACTGTAAATTAACTTAAGTATTTCTTGGAAATAATTATATTATTTATGAATAATTATTAAACATATTAGTATTAATTCATTTAGATTTACTAGTTTCTTTAGTTGGTCAATTGTTTTATTTTTTGTATAGGAAGACATGCTGGTAGCTGTCCAGAGACTGTGTTTTATCTTGCTCTTGGCCAGTCTAGTGCCCTATAGTGAAGGTGCTAACACTGGCTGTGATGTCTGGAGTCTGACTATTGTACCAGATGTCTGCTGCACAAAATGCAAGCCAGGTACAACACACTTATAAACAATTAACATTACTTATTCTAATGGCACTTTCCACTATTAGGGTACAATTGGGCCTTAAACTCTTAAACATGTAGCATTGTTTTTCCTAGGGTGACCATACGTCCTCTTTTTCCCAGACATGTCCTCATTTTCGGACCATAAAAAAGCGTCCTGCCGGGATTTCTAAATTTGCGAAAATGTCCGGGATTCGGCTTTAGTTGCATTATGATGTGCATCTGGTCTAATAATTCATTGTGTGTGCCTGCATATTTGCATTGCTTTAACCCCTCTTTGTAAGTCCCGCCTTCTCGCACACCAATTGGTCGATTATAAGAGGCCAATTATAATTGCCTCTTATAATCCCCAAAAAGGTGTCCTCTTCTTGGAAAACTAGAATATGGTCACCCTATTTTTCCTTTTCAACCAATGGTTAGTGTGCTAAACCTTCAGAAAATGTTTAGTACGTCAAACTAAATATATGAAAGTTTTATTTTCAATTCATTGTGGATATGTCTAAATGCAGTTCAAACCCTGATTTGTGTGAAAAGTAAACATCAAAACTAAATGGACATAAAACATAAAAACAAGGTTTTCACAAGGTTTGTTAATACATTAACCAACATTCTATTAGGTCTCAAGAACTAACAATAGATAATATAAATTTAAAGCATTTATCAAACTTTGTTAATTTATAACAATCCACTTGTTCTTTAATTTAATTAACCAAGATTAATACCTGCTGAGAAAGTATTGTTCATTGTTAGTATATGTTAACTATAGTAGTTAACTAATTTGAACAAATACAACCTTATTTAAAGTGTTACCAAATAAATAAATTAAATTAAAAAGACTAAGCCAGAATGGTTGACAGGGTTGCAAGTAGGGACATTTAATGTGATATTTAATGTTTATAGAAACATATCATGTGTTCCTCTAATGGGAAACCAAAGTGTACCGAATTCGTGGAAAGTGCCTAATTTCAAATAGTTTACATATTCAAAAAAGGATTTCGGTGCGTTATGTAATCTAACTAGATATTTGCAATACCGTCATATTCTTGGAAAAGTTATTATTATTATTATTATTATTATTTTAATTTTTTTAATTAAATTTTAGGAAGTTATAGTTTGACAATTTGCCCTATTTGTAAAGGATAATTAAAGATTCAAGACAGAGGACTAGATATTCAAAATTACACATTAGTGACCAAGTGAAGGAAGTCTGAGATGATTTTGAAAGAGCCACATGAAAAGGATGTGGTTAGCACTCAAAGGGAAATCCATGAATTGTTCTCTCATCACATAGAGATGCATAGATCCACCCACAGGGTTGTCCCAAGACATTGCACAATATGCAAAACTGTGCCATGCAATCTTCTTGTGAATAAAAGATCTGTATAGCTTGCCTGAAATGTTCATTTTCAAACTTACTACCATACTATCTACAGGTTAGATTAGATACTCAAAGGATGTCTCTATTAACAGAAATTACAGTATGTTTTCTGTTTTGGACATATCATTCCACATAACACAAAGATATCAGAGCAGTAATGTTATATTAACAATTGTAATGTGGTTATCTTGGAAAAGCACTCTAAAGAACTCCCAACTTTTAATTTCATTTTGTATAACACCACAGACAGACATACTATGGTATATATTTATATACCATATATTGGTATATATAGACCACAAGTGAAAATGCTTATATTTTGAATTTTTCTAATTTAATACATTGTTTTTCATTACTATTATTATCAGAGTGAAAAGTTGAATTGAATTTTTGTATTTCTCAATTTCTTATTTGGTAAGCCCCCCATTTGCTTTAATGACAGCATGCACTCTGGCTGACATGGACTTCACAAGTTTGTTCAAATGATCTGACCTTTCAAACAAAGGAGTTAGCATGGTGACCAAGAAATAGTTCAGAATCTTCAATATTTCTTCATCGTACATCATAGCTGTTCTTTGTTAAATCTGTCAAAATTCTAAAATGTTTATTTCCAGATTTAAATGAGGAAAAAAATCCCAGATTTTCATTGTAGCCTCAGACTTTGGACCCCACTGTATAAAGTTATTAAATTGCAGAAGTCATATCTGTACTGTGTGTGTGTGTTAGAAGTTTCAAAGTTTTTGTTTGTGGTTTTGATTACAGGGAACCGCTTGGTGGACAGATGTGGAAGATACCCAGAATTACTCTGTACCCCCTGTGAACCTGACAGTTACACAACCGATCCTATAAGCGATTCCTGTCGTAAATGTACACAGTGCACAGGTATGAGATCTGCACAACTCAGCAAAAAGCTTTGATTAGCTAATAATTATTAATGGTTATGATGTACCAATGATTACCTGTATCAAGCTGCATGCTAAACATCACACTGAATGTTTTTAATGCGTTCATTTAAAGATCTACAGTTTACGCTTAAACCTTGCAATATCAGCAGCGACACTGTGTGCGGATGTAAGAAGGGTTATCTTTGTGGAAACAAAGAATGTTCTTTCTGTGTTACGGAATGCGGGAAGGGAGAGGAGCCCAACAATTTCCGTAAGAATTGAATTTAACCTCTATTCCTGACCTTTTTGTCAAGTTCTCAGGCCGTTCAGCAAGAAATTGTTTGCTGATATTTACTTTTAAAATCCTACAGGATCATGCAACAAATGTTCACATGGAACATTCAATGACAGAATCCACAGTATGTGCAAACCGTGGAGAGAAAGGTAGAGTACAATTAAATTTTATCTGAATTTAAATATATATATATATATATATATATATATATATATATATATATATATATATATATATATATATATATATATACATGTATTATAATTAGTTTTTTTTGTACAAAAAAACTGACATTTGTAATCCTAACAAACTTTTTTTTCTTTTTTTCTAGTTGTCCAGAGGGACAGATTTTGGTGACCAAAGGAGATGCATTAAAGGACCATGAGTGCAGATTGGATTTGGATGTAGGTAAGAAGAACATACATAACCATGCATGTCAAGCAACATGAGACAACTATCTATCCCAGAATCTAATGTCTCTGTGTCTGTTACAGAACCTACAAAAGACATCTTACCTGTCAGTAAAAAAGGTAAACATAAATGAGGATAAAAATAAGATTCTGAATATGATACATTTAATAGGACTTCAATATATTGCATTTGAATTTCAAATTCAAATTTCAATGGCAGACACATGTTTTTGCTTTTTCTAGATGAAATGAACTGGCTTCCAGTTGGCATTGCTGGAGGGATGGCAGGGTTGGGTGTCCTCTGTATCATTGCATCGGTGGTTGCATGTGTACAGGCACAAAACAAAACAGAGAAGAGCCTGAAAACTGATTCACCTGACCAAGGTACTGTTTAAAAGCTGTCCATTTTTCCAGTCTAATGTTTACTTATTTGGTTTCCATGGGACAAAGGTCATAGAAAAGTTTAGATTGACATGAGAGTCGGTAGATGATAGAATTTTCAGTTTTAAGCAAATGTTCGCTGAATTTGCAGCTCATTTGGACGAACTACACATAGACGTGTGAATTGATGATTTTGCCAGTTTTTTAGACACTGTTTTTGACCTACAATAATTAGGCAAGAATATTTATTAAAGAAGTTCCTGCTGAACTTTAATTAGTAATTTCTTTCTTTTAGAGCTCTTAGAGGATTCCAGGATTATGATAGTGGAGCAGGAGGACTGTAGTTTCCACCATCCCGAGCAGGAACAAGGAGGCAGCTCAGAGTCCATTAGTACGCAAGACTCAGAGAGTAAACTCATAGTGTGAGTTCATTGGACAACACCTGTATTTCCTTAACTTGCTCTTGCGATGGAAATTCTGCAATAACAAGACTACCAGACTGAAAGTCTGCTACACTGTGAAAAACCCCTTGTACTGATCGACTGTATATTCCAGCTGCTGTATTGGTTGATTAATGGGACCAAAGGCCACATACTAAACCAAGGTATTGTGATTCCTTCCGAAGTACACAATAGGTTGTATAGTAACTGTAATGGCTAACAGTCATTTTTTCAGTATTTTTTTTTTTTTTTTTACTGTAATTTTTTTTTTTAAATGTCAGAACTATAGTGCCTCTCCAAAAGCACATGAAACGTAGTAACGTAGGTGTTCTGTAGCAGACGATGTCAACACTTTTGCGAGAGTAGGCGTAATCTACTGGCGCTTGCGTCACATTTTCAAGTCAAAACCTTCCTGAAATACCCTGGTGGGCTTCCCCAATTGTGGGTTTTTTTGTTCAAAACAGCACTTTTTCTGTATTTTTTTCAGTTTTCTTTTTTAATTTATGGGGCCAAATGGAAAAAGCACTGAGACTGTTTTACATGAAAGAACCTCTTTTACTGCACTTGCATTTGTCCTGTGATTGGGCTGTTTTTATTCAACATTATTGTGTTTTTGTCTAGTCTTTATAATATATTTGTGAATCAACAGAGAGACTATTCTTGGTAAATGTGGTTCACTGAGTCAGACCATGTTCTTGTCATGTAGGAAGTGCAATTTAGTGCATTCAACCATTACTCTATGTACATAAGGAAGTATATGGAATGTAAAGACTTCACTGTGTTGTAGTGTATGTTGTACAGCTTTTTTAGGTATAATTCCTTTTGCAGTAATTAGGTTTGCCAGAGGGCCTTAGAATCCATGTGTTAGGGATTTTCCTGTAAGTAAATTCCTAAATTCCAATTAGATTATTGGGGAAATGTCTTGTAGAACAGAGGTCAATGAACCAGTTATGGACTCATTCTTCTGGCACTGCAAGAACAACGTAAATGTCAGAAAATACCAACTAAGATCTTTAAGCAGGGACACGTATCTTTATCAGGATGATAAGGTGAATCTAGTTCAAGAATATCCTTCACACTGTCTGGTGACTCAGAGGAAGATCCCTAATGGCCAGATTTGAGGACTAGCCCCCTGTATCGTGATTTACCTTCGGCACTTAAAAGGAATGGCAATGAATCACCTTGAATTCCGAGTTTCAGTTCCTCCAACATCTTGACTCATGCAAACACATGCAAGAACTTACATATCAGTGTTTACATTAATTGGCTCCAGAGAAACATGTGGTGTTGAGGAACAGCTGGTGGGTAATCAATGTGATGACATCATTCCAGTCTTTAACAGTCAAACAAGGTCACCCTGTTTAATGTGAATGTGTCATTTTACAGTATGTAACTTTACTGTTTTACTATTTTTTTATGTCTCCTTTGCAGTAACTTGTTACAACTCATGACAAAACTGTTCTATGTTATCATGTTGTAATACATTAACTGTAACTTTAATCTTGGTCTTTTTACGAGTTTCATCCTTTTTACGATTCATAATTTTCACCAAAAAAAATAAAATAAATAAATATATATATATTTGAAATCCTGGTCAAAGAACAGCTCTCTCTTACAAAATAAAAATATTCCTGTTTCTGTAGGCCAGACATCACACTTTCATTTCATGAGAAGAGAAGTTGCCTCATTGAAACTCATTTGTACCGATGGTGCTTACCACAGTTTGCATATTGAATTTGGAAATAGGGAAAGACTTAACCTCTCATCTTGTCTCAATTCAAGTCAGAAAATCCACAATACTGCTGCTGTATGTAAAAACTATTTATTGGTAGTGATGATACACATCAAGAAAGATATGCATATTATATATATAGAATTTGTGTCATCTGTACAAAGCACATTATTTTTTTAACTTACAGGCAATGAAGATACATTGACTCATGATTCCTAACTATTATTTCCATCATTTTGTTATAACAGAACTGGATAACATGGAAACATATTTCCACTAAGCATCAACATAAAAATACATATAATAATTTTCTTTCCTCCAGCCTTTTATAACTATGCTGGATACCCCAAGCCTGAGCCTTCTCTCAAAAAACTAAATAGTAAGAACATTAAATGTATGATTTGTCTTTGCAAAATGGCAGTTTCGTGGTATCTGTTTCAAATGTTTTATGAAATATTTGGTAATAATGAAGAGACAAATAGAAATGTGTGGATAGTAACACTTTGGGCCCAAGTGAGAAACTGGTCCTGCAATTCAGCGTAAGGATGCTTATAAAAGAATGCTTGCTCAAAGATCAACAATTACGCAGAACAAAAAAAAAAAAAAAAAAAACCTCCAGAGAGGTTCACAGAACCACATGCCAACTCTATTTAATAATAGAATAATATTATATAACCAAAAAGTCCAATATGTATTGCTAAGAAGTACCAATGGGAGCTTTCCCTCTGTGGTGATGTACTAGCCCATTACCAGCTGCTAAAGAAAACTGAAACAACAAATAAACCAAAAGAAGCGAGATACTGAACAAAATTACATCAACACTGATAAATAGCTACATTATCTGTAAACAGTTGCATTATCTGGATGGAGTGTCCCTGTTTTGCTTATAAGTTAAGCTTACTTTGTTGATTACAACAGAATTCCCACAAGTGCTGGAGAAAGCAGAAGACTGGAAAGCCCCAAACAGTTGGGACACAAATTTTTACCTTCTATCTTTTATGAATATGAATTCATTGTTGCAGTTCATTGCACTCACTAATATGTCAAGCATCACTGCTGCTTGCAATTCTCTTTCTGTTTCACATTTTCCTTCTTCTCCTTGGTCTTAACTCGACCCAATTTGTCACTCTGTCGTTTCGTGGGTGCCACAAAAGTAGGTTCCTCCAAAGGGTTTAACAAACCTACTTGTTGGGAAGTTTGATTTTGACAGGGACCTAAAAACACAATTCATGATTACTATACTGACAATATCCAATTGATATGCAAGCTGTTTTGTGTTATTTGAATTGTTGGCATCTTGAAAGCCCCTACCGTTAATGGTAAGCCCTGTTTCAGTGGTCTCCTTTCTTTGAAAGGTGGGGTCTAGTTCTTCTGCAACATTCCTGATGGGTTGTGATGGCCTGTTGTGAAAGCAGAGATTGGTTAAATGCTATCACCTGATAAATGAGCTATAATTCCAGTAAAACCGAGAGATGATGGTGACTTACGCTGCCATGGAAACAGGGCTAGAGAGCTGATGATCTTGGGTGAAGTCCTCAAACGGGGATTGAAGTCCCTCAAAGTCCTGCCTCTCCCTCTGTATCTCAAACAGCAGAATTCACACATCTGGTATTCTTGATTTTTTTTGTACTGCTACATGTAAAAGATCAGTATTTCCAAAGAATACATTTGGCAATACAATGAATCACATGACCAATACATATGAGCACAACCAAAGGCATGTTTAACCAGTTTGCTAGGAGATGTTAAATGATAAATATCACATTGAGCTAGCCAAAAATGTGTGTGAACAAGCAATTGCACAGAGGAATTCTTGGGTAACTAGTAATGAGTAAATAATATATGTCAACCTAAAAGTGCAGCTACCTGTCTGTCACATACTGCTCTCTTGTCATTCACATTCTCCCTGTATTCTCGCCCAGGTTCCACAGGGTCCAGCTCACGAGACCTTTGTTTAGCCTTAATTTCCTGTTTCTGAATAAAACGTGCAATTTCCTGCCACAAAAAGCAAAAACATAAGTGATTTGGCCATGTCTGTGTTGGGAAAGTCCTCTAAAAACTTTCAAGCTGTGCTCACCTCATCTTGAGCAACCTGTGCCACTCTGAAGTCTCCTACTGGACAGACCCTACTAAGAGGAGAGGCACCCTGTGGAGTCTGCGAAAGAAAGGAATAACCCACTGCAGCATCCACATTTTACATTTTTTAAAGGTGAAGTGTGGAATTTGCACCACTAGTGGCACCAAATGGCACCAGCCATAACAACATTCGCTCAACCAATGCGGTGAGTTCAAGGAAGGACTATGTTTTTGAGATGGAATTGTTGAGGCAATGGCAGAGGGGAAAAAAAGACACTTTTGCAATTCTGTTTGGTGATTCTACACACTTTGCCTTTACGTTTTATTTTTGCAACTTTTATTTGTAACCTAGCAGAGAAAGGATAGGAAATGATAGGGAGAAGAGGGTGGAAGAGGAACAGGAAAGATGCTATGGCTCAACATCCCATATATCGAAGATCAGTAAGAAAAGTTTACCTCTGTAGCCAATCTCTCTTCTTGTTCCTGAAGCCTGAGGGCTAGCTCCTCATCCAACAACACTTGTTCAAGCTCCCCCAAGTCAAGAGCAGCTGTTCCACTCCTAAAAGCAGGTCCTGTTAGGGGAAAAGGCCACATTTATAACCAGCCACGGTGAGGGCAAGACTTGATCCAGGGCTTTCAGAGCCAGTAAACTGCAGGTAGAATACCTTCAAAGGTGCACTCTTGCAATTTATTTCCCTCAAAAACGATTTACACCTAAAGAAATTAATACACATCACATGAGATAAACGTTCCAGTCATTTAAGTAGCATAATAAAAGCAGTTTTATTTTACATGGAGTTGGGCTTACTCATGAGGGCCGCCATATTAATATCACATGACAAGTCAAAAATGATCCCTCTAGAGATAGACCATTATATAGTTTCTACCAATTAATCGGTGCCGATAGTTGCTTTTTGGAACTATCAGTTATTGGGAAAAATCTATGATCTTTGGATCTTTGACGATAGTTTTTTTTAAACTTCCTAATTTTTTTATTGCTCATCAATAAACCTCATATGGTGATGTGATGTGATGTGATATATATATATATATATATATATATATATATATATATATATATATATATATATATATATATATATATATACTGTATATACTGTATATACATATACACATACACACACACACACACACATACACATACAAAACTCTTCATCTGGTGTATATATAGGCTATAAAAAGCTTCATTTGGTAAATACTTACAAATAGAGCCAAATTTCTGTAATTTCAAAATAAGAGTCCCTGGTGTATTTGTGGCTTGGTTATGGTTAGTCCTACATTATTTTTGGGATTTTATTAATTTGGACTGTTGTAGCCTCAATGTCTGTGTCTGTCATGGTAAGTAAAACACTAAGTAATTTTTTATCATTTTGTAAATCGCTTTAAAATAAATAAATAAGTAAATAAATAAATAAATATCGGCCATCACCTTAGTTATCAGTATTGGCAAAATCCACTTTTGGTCAACCTCTAGTTCGCTCAATGTATAAATTAATCATAGCTGACTGCACATAAATGCGTGAGTACGAGGATCATGCAAACTCTTGTGTTTGCGTGATCCCATCCATGTGGATAGACCAATAAAATTACTGAGTGCACCTTTTACACATTTGGAAAGAGGAGAAATGTTGTACTCTTTACACATAGGGTCAAGAGGCAAAACAAGTCAAAAGACAATAAATAGAAAATAAATCTTTAATACACCAGGACAAAGTTGAGAAAAACCAAGGCGAGGTATTGCTTTTCTAGGAGAGATAGCAAAAGAGAAGGATGAGATCTAGTCTGACTGGAGGAGTGATCCAGATACAGAAAAGCAAAAATTATTTTCAAACCCCAGAAATTTGCATAGTGAGCACGCAGGAATGCAGGAGTTCTTGTTTACTGATTGGAGGTGATTCAAAAGTATTGAACAGATGTAGAGAAAGGCTCATAAACCAAAGGGCGGCTCAGATTAGGGTTACCTGCTCTGGAAGAGTGGTCACTGCAAGACTGAGAGAGATTGCGTGGCCTCTCCATCCATCTCTCCTCCCTTCTGGTCTCCCTCTCCAACCCCTCCACATCTGTGCTCGATCCCTCTTCCTCAAAGATCTGCCAGTTCTCACTTTGGCTTCGCCTGACCCTATGTTCCCCACAGTACTGCCTGCGGTCCCTTTCTATACTCTTTTCCTCCTCTGCCAATGAGTGAGCTCTCTGCCGCTGGTTTCTGCCTCTGAGTTCATCTCTCAATTTACCTAGACCTTCCTCTTCCACCTCCATCAACTGTCCTGTTCTTGACTCAATTGAAGGTCTCACTCTAATAAACAAGTCAGAATCATTGTGGTTGCTTGTTCTGGTTCCTTGATGCACCGATGTCCTCATGCTTAGCCTGATATCACCATGGTAACTACGTCGCATTAAATTGTTACGCTGAAAACCCTTAGATTGAGTCTGGAGTTGGCTATCCAACAGAGTAGGATGCGTGTGGTTGTCCCTTAACATCGCTGCATCCCTCTCTCTAGTGTCATTGTGAGCAGTTTCATTTGGCCCATAACCATTGCCATGATAACTGTTGGACCGCCTCCTTTCGTCCAGGAAGTGAACATGTCTTACTTGGTCCCTGTCCCTAAAACTCACCCTACGACTACAACCTTCTCTCTGCCATGTTCTGCTATGATTTTCTCTCACACTGCTGTGGCGACTTAGCCGACACTGATCTGAGACTTGCTGCTTTTGTCTCAGTATTCTCTCAAGCTTATAGACAGGTTCAAAGAGTTCATCCTCAGAACTGTAACTGAGGTAGCCTTGCTCGCTCAAGTCGTTTTTAATGAGCATGATGACATCACCCCATCCACCTGACAGGTTTGTGGCCCTGCTTACAGTGCTGCTTTGGCTGGTCGTGCTCCTTTTATCTTGCTCTAAATGAGCTCTTGAAGGTCTACTGGAGCTGACCAGCTTTCTCTGCTGTCCTACAGTTTGTCTGCAGTCTCTGTACATTCGGATCCTATTGGTTACGACTTTAGGCCTACTGTTCTTAATTAGGTCCTCCTCAGAGTCTGAGTAGGTGGGTGAGGGGGAGTGCTGCCACCTTCTATTTGGAGGCTGGTGGTAGTATTGATGCTCAGTGTGAGGAGTGTGAGCAGGCCAAGGTGAGTACGGTGGTGAAGGAACACTTGTAGACTCTTTAGTAAAGTCAACCATGCACACACAAAGCAGGGGGTTGGGGAATGGTTAGAACTCAGGGTGCCGAGTAAAATACAGTTAACAAATGTGAGAATGACCATGAAGCTCTTGAAGACTCTTTAGAACTAAAATGGACAAATTAATGGTTAAGACATGCATTTAATCAGTGTTTTCCCAATGCTTTTTGTCCACTCACTGAGCACTTTATTAGGAACAGTATGATCCGCAGTTGTAGCCCATCCGCCTCAAAGTTCGATGTGTTGTGCATTCTGAGATGTTATTCTGCTAACTGCAATTGTACAAAGTGGTTATCTGAGTTACCGTAGCCTTTCTGTCAGCTCGAACCAGTCCGGCCATTCTCAACTGACCTCTCTCATCAACAAGGCGTTTCCGTCCAAAGAACTGCCGTTCAATGGATGTTTTTTTGTGTGTTTTTGGCACCATTCTAAATGAACTCTAAAGACTGTTGTGCATGAAAATCCTAGGAGATCAGCGGTTACAGAAATCCTCAAACCAGTCTGTCTGGCACCAACAATCATGCCACAGTCAAAATCAGAGATCACATTTTTACCCCCTTCTGATAATTGATGCGAACATTAACTGAAGCTCCTGACCCGTATCTGCATGATTTTATACATTACACTGCTGCCACACGATTAACTGATTAGATAATTGCATGAATATGTAGGTGTACAGGTGTTCCTAATAAAGTGCTCGTGAGTGTATATGAACAAGGCTCAAATACCCCTTAATAAACACAAAACCAGAAATGTGTTCCTTTAAACTCATATTATACTGGATATCATTAAGCATAAGCATTGCTATTAATACAAATAAACAGTTTATTTCTTTAAACAACTACAACGAACCCCCCCCCCCCCCCAAAAAAAGAAATGGACAAAATCATGACTAAACAGGGTTAGATATTCCAGTCTGTGATTTTTTTTGTCTCTCCTGTTTTACAAGTTTAACAAAGCAAAAAGTAAAATTATTAAATGAAGTGCTCACTGGATCATGCTTAAGTACCTCTGATTGGGAAATCACTGGATTAAATGACAAACAGAGTTAAAAGATAGCTTCACTGTATTTAGGGTGCGGTTAGTACGTAAGCGAGTTACATGTGCTTTTGTCCAGTAAAGGTTCAGTGGCCTTGACTGGCGTTGTTTTGCAAAACAAAGATCTGGGAAAACCATCGAGCTTGTAGACATGAACGGGGCCAATAAACTCAAAGGCTTGTCATTCATCTCCACTTCTGTTTACACCATCAAAGAAAACCTGGTTTAATTGTAAGACCTCAACAGATGATAAAACAATATACAGTAGGTGGTGTAACCACAGAACCTGAGTAAACTGGACATCATCTTGGTATAGTCATCACTTCAGAAAATGTCATGTCTTGTTGGGCTTATTATGCTGATAAAACAGCTTGTTATGACTAATTGTATTATTGTGTCATGGATGCATTGAAAAATACATATGGAGACACATCACATCTACAAATCCATTTTCATTTAATTTTTAGTTTACTAACATCATCATTTTCCAAATTTTGCAGGAATAGAGAGTGTTCGAGTATTAATAATTCCAAATTAGTTACATTGCGCATTCCAAAAGATACGCAGTACAAAAGATGATGTACTATTTCTGTGGGGATGTAATGAAATATTTATGAATTGGGAAGGACAGAATGCTTACACTACAGGCCTAGAAGGACCTGAATGTTTCACTTTTAAATAGAAAGGCACACAAAGGTGTCAACATCACCCTTTTTTTTTTTTTTTTTACTTCAGGCAAGTAAGATGTTGTATGGGAAACAACTTTTTGACTAGATGAAGAATATGCATGTGAGATTTTAACAAGACACAATGTTTGACTGTCTACAATGTTACTTTGATTTCACAATAGATATAAAGTACTGAATCTATTGCAATTCTCCACAAACAGAAATTACCCTACTGTAACAGTACAAAGCATTTAATAAAACAGCAATACAGTCCAATAACAACATGAAAACCAAAGATACTTCATTACAGAGGAGTATTTTACCTCGATCATCTTTATTTTGGTAACAGCTCCTGTGTCTTACACACAGCTCTTCCTCTTCCTGTATTCTTTTTGCTATTTCCTGTGTAAAAAAAAACAAAAGAAGACATATCATAATAGACATAAGTAACAGATCATAATCAGCATAAACTCTCAATGCACATGACCTTTGTTGTGTAAATTCATACGACATTGCAATGTTTATTGAGAGAGTGTTCAAAACTGAAAGAGTGGAGTCAAGATAAGCACTTTTGTTTTACAGATAATTTTAACATACTGTAAATATGAACAAGGCAAGCAAAATTGACTGTAGATTAAAGTTAAAAATGCTACATTGATAGGTAAGACTGACAGTTATTCAGTGATGACACATCTAGGGAAACTGAGAAGAAACCCTTACTCAGCTCTGTGTGTGGGCATTAAACACTCGCTTAGCCCGCCAGCACAGCGGCAGCCTGCGCACACGTCAGTGGGGGAATTTCCACGCTGACGTATCAAAGGTGTAAAGACGTGCCTGTTCTTACAGCAAAATGCCCACCATGCAGAATCTTTAAACAGCTACAAGCTTTGCTTGCAACAAAACTAGCAAACAGGGGACCCAATTTATCTCTTAACTGACCACAATGACTAACGACTTTCCAATGACAATGTGAAATATACCTCATCTACTGATTGTACTGTACGGTTACCTATTTATACAACATGTACTGATATCTGTACCAAAATGTTCCTATTCTTTTGTTTAATTAAATGGTGTAAAAAGCAACAATGGTTAAAAAGGACAGAAATGCCTTCATTCAGAATATGGAAGTGCAGACCAATATCGTAAACTCAACAATTTGTTAAGTGTCATGGTAATTAACAACTCAGGAACAAATTAATATGAACATTTCAAAATAAAAGATAAAACGTCATGGTTACTGGTGTAACCTCCGTTCCCTGATGGAGGGAATGAGACGTTGTGTCGATGCAGTGACACCAGGGGTCACTCTTGGGAGCCCGAGACACCTATGGTCTTTGATAAAAGGCCAATGAAAATTGGTGAGTGGTATTTGCATGCCACTCCCCCGGACATACAGGTGTAAAAGGAGCTGGTATGCAACCACTCATTCAGGTTTTACGCTGAGGTGCCGATATAAGGTCCGGCCATTTCAGCGGGTGGTTCAGCGTTGTGGCAGGAGGGACCAACGTCTCGTTCCCTCCATCAGGGAACGGAGGTTACACCAGTAACCATGACGTTCCCTATCTGTCACTTACTCGACGTTGGTGTCGATGTAGTGACACTAGGGGTCCCTATACAAAACGCCACAAGGCTGAACTGTGTTACGTGAACTGGCGGTGTGTGGTGGGCAGACTTGCTGTGTGCCTCATAGCCAGCACACCAGGTCGACACGTAACCTCCCCCAACACAGTTATGAGTGTCGAATGGCCCTTTTTGGGGACAAGTCAACTACCCAAAGATAGAGACAGGCTTAACCCAGTCGCGGCCTCTTTTCCCCTTCTCTTTTTCCACTCCCTAAAAAAGAAGGGGGATTATCCGACTGGGCCGCCAGGTCTAGTCGGGAGGCGTCCCTCCCAAGGGGAAGACACCGCGGAGACCACATCTTGCCCCAAGAGGGGGGGGGGGGGGATATTTAAGTGGAAGAACATGTCACATGGTCTTTCCAACCATGTGGAGAGCCTTCAAGGTAGATCCTGCCCAATGGGGGAGGAGTTACTACAAACATGGAGACTGGGGCAGAGGGGCTCTGCCCAAGGAAGATGCAGTTTGCCAGCAGGGAAACGAACTAGCGGAAGATATAGATTGCATGGGGTTAGCCTTACAGGGAACCGCCACGTGCGGAGCACCCACCCCAGAACAGGTCTCTTTGTTAGCACGTGTACTGGGCCGGCAGCGAGTCTCTCCGAAAACTCGACTGCCACAGGGCTCGGAGGAAGTCAACCAGGGAACAAAGTCTGTGAACACTACTGAGAATTAATGGCGCACGTCTTCAGCTCCAAGGGAGGTGGAAGGCGCTATGTGCAAGCGATACACCTGGCCAGCTATCCCGGGCTTATCCACTTGTGTTGCATGCCACTACCTGGGACGAAACCGGTTCCGCCCGGAGGTTGTAGAACCTTGCACAGGTGTTGGGTGTTGCCCAGCCTGCTGCATCGGCAAATGTCTGTTTGAGAGGCACCCCTGGCCAGGGCCCATGGAGCCGTTACACCCCTGGTAGAATGGGCTGGTAGCCCTACCGGGGACGGCATGCCCTAGGCGACATATGCCATAGTTATGGCGTCAATGAGCCAGTGGACGATCCTCTGCTTGGAGACAGCGCTTCCTTTCCGCTGTGAACCAAAAGCAGACAAAGAGCTGCTCAGAGATTCTAAAGCTCTGCGTGCGACCCAAATAGATGCGTAAAGCGTGCACCGGACACAGCGACGACAGGGCTGGGTCTGCCTCCTCCTGGGGCAGCGCTTGCAGGTTCACCACCTAGTCCCTAAAGGGGTGGTGGGAACCTTGGGCACATAGCCCGGTCAGGGTCTCAGGATCACGTGAGAGTAACTTGGACCGAACTCCAGGCACGTTTCGCTGACAGAGAACGCTTGCAGGTCACCTACTCTCTTGATGGAAGTGAGCACAGTCAGGGGGGCAGTCTTCAAGGAGAGTGCCTTAAGCTCGGCTGACTGCAAAGGCTCAAAGGGGGCTCTCTGTAGACCCTGAAGAACTACAGAGAGGTCCGATGAGGGAACGAGGCACGGCCTGGAGGGATTCAGCCTCCTGGCACCTCTTAGGAACCTAATGATCAGGTTGTGCTTCCCTAAGGACTTACCATCGACTGCGTCGTGATGTGCTGCTATGGCAGCAATGTACACCTTCAAGGTGGAAGGGGACAGCCTCCCTTCCAACCTCTCTTGCAGGAAGGAAAGCACTGATCCAACTGCGTATCTCTGGGGGTCTTCCCGACGGGAAGAACACCACTTAGCGAACAGACGCCACTTCAAGGCATACAGGCGCCTCGTAGAGGGAGCCCTAGCCTGAGTGATTGTGTCAACCACCGCAGGTGGGAGACAGCTTAAGTCTTCCGCGTCCCGTCCAGGGGCCAGACATGGAGATTCCAGAGGTCTGGGCGCGGGTGCCAGATGGTGCCCCTTCCCTGAGAAAGAAGGTCCTTCCTCAGGGGAATTTGCCAGGGGGGAGCTGTCACGAGGAGCGTGAAGTCCGAGCACCACGTCTGGGTGGGCCAGTAGGGTGCTACCAGGACGACCTGCTCCTCGTCCTCCCTGACCTTGCACAGGGTCTGTGCAAGCAGGCTCACTGGGGGAAACGCATATTTGCGAATGCCAGGGGGCCAGCTGTGTGCCAGCGCGTCTATGCCGAGGGGGGCCTCGGTCAGGGCATACCAGAGCGGGCAGTGTGGAGGATTCTTGGGAGGCGAACAGGTGCACCTGTGCCTGTCGAATCAACTCCAAATCAGCTGGACCACCTGAAGGTGGAGTCTCCACTCTCCCATGAGGCCAATCTGTTGTGACAGCGCGTCCGCTGTAGTGTTGAGGTTGCCCGGGATGTGAGTGGCTTGCAGCGACTTGAAGTGCTGCTGACTCCAGAGGAGGAGACGGCAGGTGAGTTGTGACATACAACGAGAATGCAAACCACCTTGGCGGTTGACATATGCTACCGTTGTCGTGTTGTCTGTCTGAACTAACACGTGCTTGCCCTGGATCAACAGCCGAAACCTCCGCAGGGCGAGCAGAATTGCGAACAACTCGAGGCAGTTGACGTGCCAATGCAGTCGCGGACCCGTCCAGAGGCCGGCAGCTGCGTGCCCGTTGCAAACAGCACCCCAGCCCATTTTGGAGGCGTCTGTCATGACCCCGACGCACCTGGGGACCAGTTCTAGAGGAACACCTGCCCGTATGAATGAGAGGTCAGTCCAAGGGCTGAAAAGACGGTGACAGACCAACGTAATGGCCACGCAGTGTGTCCCGTGGCGCCATGGCCGTCTCGGGACTCGAGTCTGGAGCCAGTGCTGAAGCAGCCTCATATGCATCAACCTGAGCGGGTTGGCCACCGCCGAGGATGCCATATGCCCCAGAAGCCTCTGAAAAAGTTTCAGTGGAACCGCTGTTCCCTGTTTGAACGCCTTCAAACAGGCCAGTAACTACTGGGCACGCTCGTTCGTAAGGCGCGCTGTCAAGGAGACTGAGTCCAACTCCAAACCGAGAAAAGAGATGCTCTGAACCGGGAGGAGCTTGCTTTTTTCCTAGTTGACTCGAAGCCCTAGTCAGCTGAGGTGTGAGAGCACCAGGTCCCTGTGTGCGCACAACACATCTCGAGAGTGAGCTAGGACTAGACAGTCGTCGAGATAGTCGAGAACGCGAATGCCCACCTCCCTTAACGGGGCAAGGGCAGCCTCTGCGACCTTCGTAAAGATGTGAGGAGACAGGGACAGGCCGAAAGGGAGGACTTTGTACTGATACACCTGCCCCTCGAACGCGAACCGCAGGAAGTGTCTGTGTCGAGGAAGGATCGAGGCATGGAAGTACGCATCCTTCAGGTCTACCGCCGCGAACTAATCTTGATGCCGGATGCTCGCCAGAATGCGTTTTTTCATCAGCATCTTGAACGGGAGTCTGTGTAAAGCCTAGTTCAAAACTCACAGGTCCAAGATTGGCCTCAACCCACCGCCTTTATTCGGTACGATGAAGTAGGGGCTGGAAAACCCCTTCTTCATCTCGGCTGGAGGAACAGGTTCTATCGCGCCCTTCCGTAGGAGGGTAGCGATCTCCGCGCAAGGTAGCAGCGTTTTCGTCTTTCACCAAGGTGAAGTGGACACCGCTGAACCTGGGCGGATGCCCGGCGAAGTGAATTGCGCAGCCGAGTCGGACAGTCCAGACCAGCCCTCGTGACCGATTGCAAAGCGCAAGCCATGCGTCCAAGTTCCGCACAAGGGGGACCAAAGGGACAAAGTCATCGGATGTACCGGCAGGTGGGGCCTCGCGGCAGGGCGGAGCTCGAGGTGCCACACCACGTCGTGGCCGTGCTGAGTCTAAGGACATCGAAGTACTTACCTGGCTCCTTGTGACCACCCCCGGAACAGACTGGGATGGGGGAGGAAGAGGCCTGTCCTCGTGACCCATGGAGACTGTCACATCGGGGGCGGATTTGTGCCACAGCTGAGCGCTCAGGGGCGGGAGACCGCTGCTGGAGCACCAAACCTGCCAAATAGAGTGGTGGACGGTGGTCGTGATAACAGCCGTACACACCGGATATGTGACCCAGGGAACAAGGGAACCGCTCTTGCTGAGCTCTTGAGTACTGCAGCCACTTGGGCATGCAGCGCAATTAAATGCGAAATGTAACAAAAAGATGGAGATCTGCTTACCAGCTCCAGAGCAGCGGGTTTCATTGTCCCTGGGTCGCCCGTCTCAAGGGCGCTTTGAAGCCTCTCATGGGTTCTGGGCGGCTGCGAGACGGGTGGCGTCTGCTTCCTGCGGTGGGCTCATGCCGGGGCCGGGCCGAAGGGGCGGGCTTCGGTGGAGCCGGTGCAGTCACCGCAGGGGGACGCCCTTGGCGATGAGTAGACGGGGTGCGGGATCTTGAGCCGCGCCAGGGCAGGATATGCCGGCTAGCATCCATCTACTGCTCTACCATCGAAAAC
Source organism: Myxocyprinus asiaticus (assembly GCF_019703515.2). Classification (NCBI taxonomy): domain Eukaryota; kingdom Metazoa; phylum Chordata; class Actinopteri; order Cypriniformes; family Catostomidae; genus Myxocyprinus; species Myxocyprinus asiaticus. The sequence continues at coordinate 16,901,453 of NC_059372.1, read as the reverse complement.
TGCTGGGCAAAGTCCTCGACGGTGTCGTCAAATATGCCCGCCAGGGAAATGGGGGCAGCAAGGAATTGTGTCTTGTCGGCCTCACCCATCTCGACCAGGTTGAGTCAAATGTGGTGCTCCTGGACCACTAGTGTGGCCATCGTTCGCCCGAGAGACCGCGCCGTGACCTCCGTCGCTTGGAGAGTGAGGTCGGTCACCGGGTGCAGTTCCTGCATCAATCCCGGGGCGGAACTACCCTCGTGCAGTTCCTTTAGCACCTTGGCGGACTTGCAGGAGAGCCATGGCGTGCAGGGCGGAGGAGGCTTGTCCAGCGGCAATGTAGGTCTTGGCCGTCAGAGACGACGTAAACCTACAGGCCTTGGACGGGTGCATTGGGCACCCGTGCCAGGTGGCGGCGCTCTGCGGGCATAGGTGCACCGCGAGCGCCTTTATCCACCGGGGGATTGCCGAATAGCCCTTGGCCGCCCCACCATCTAGGGTAGTGAGAGCAGGGAAGCTGAAAAGATCGGGACCGGGCAGTAAAAATTGCCTCCCGCGACCTTGTCAGCTCTTCATGCACTTCCGGGAAGAAAGGAACGGGGGCGGGGCGTGGCTTTGAGCAGCGCCGCGAGCCCAGGAACCAATCACCGAGCCGCGAGGGTTCAGGGAAGAGCAGTGAAATCCACTCTAACCGACGCTCGCGGCTGCCCGGGAAAGCATGTTGTCATCTCCGCGTCAGTGACTGGGCAATCGACCCCGAAGGGAGGAGCCCAGATGAGGCTACCGACTGGACTAGCCCGCTCTCTGATGCTGTGCTCGAGAGCTCATCACTTTTGCAGGCTCCGAATAAGAGGTCGAACTCGCCGTAAGACGAGCCGGCAGACTCACCCGGAAGCTCAATCAGGGCAGACGAGCGTGCTGGGGAATGGGAGGTCCGCAGGGGGATACCCGGTGGAGGCGGTCCCATTGGGATCCCCAAATCGCCCCCAGTGCTAGCCGCGCTGTCCTCATACCTGTGGGTAAAAGGACTGAGGCGGGAGCCTCTGGGGTGGCTTGCTTTCTTACAAAGGCGAGCCGCGACCGCAACATTGCCATGGACATATTCACGCAATGAGAACGTGACCATCCACGAAAGCTGTCTCCGCGTGAGCAGTGCCCAGACACGAAAGACAGTGCTCGTGACCGTTAGAAGGTGAGAGATAACGAGCACAACCAGGAATAACACACAATCGGAAAAGCATCTTTAAAAAGACGTTCCGTGTGTGTGCTCTTTTAGAGAAATATATACTCTTTTAGAGGGGAAAAATGCTCTTTCAGAAAATATACTCTCTAGTTTTTCTGCCGAAGCGCCCAGGGGCGTTCTCTGCAGTGCACCAGTGCAGAGGGGGGAGAAGCCGCTGAAATGCACCGTCAGATCCAGCAGAGGTAAATGAGCAGTAGTATTCAGCTCAATGAGCATGACCGTTCGGCTCCGAAGAGAAAATCTGAATGAGTGGTTGCATACCAGCTCCTTTTATACCCGTATGTCCGGGGGAGTGGCATGCAAATACCATTGGCCTTTTATCAAAGACCAGAGGTGTCTCGGGCTCCCAAGAGTGACCCCTAGTGTCACTACATCGACACCAACGTCGAGTGAGTGACAGATAGGGAACTCTAATTTCAATAAAAGCTCCACTTGAATCCCTTGGATTAAGTCTATGCTTGCAAAAACAATACAAAATTACTAATCTCTAAAATACTGGACTAAAGTAAAGGACATTGTTACAGTATCTCTAACTGCATTTCAACTGTCAAATGTAAATGTCACAGAACTTAAAGGAGGCTGTAACTAAGAAACTTCAATTTAGACAATTTACACTACATGATCAAAAGATGGCAGCGTTCTCCCTGAATGACACAATGGGGCTCCATTTACAACAACATTAACATACAATTTAAAACTTTTAATTACTATGAACTAAAATCTGTGCTTGGGTGATAATGCTGAAAAACGGAATAAACAAAACAAAAGACTGGGCATGAGCTGGGTGTTTTTTTTGCAGCTAGGTTTATCTGATAAAAATGTAGAGAGCAGTATGCAGAGAGCTAGCCAAGTTCCCTATCGTCTAGCAAAAAAAATGTTGATCTCAAGGAGAAAAGAGAGCTGCATTTATTTACCTCTATAATACATGGAGAAAGCTATCTGTTAGCATGTCCATTTATCTCAATGGCAGTTTTACATGTTAATACTCTTGAATGGCCTTAAAGGAGAAAGATGCTAACCATGCAAACGTGACCCCTTGGGTTGGACTCAGACCTAAAGAACACATTTACAAAAGCTAATACGGCACCTGGCCTCTAAGGAAATCATCACTTCAGATGGATGTTTTTTTTCTGTGTACACAACAATTAGGCTGGCTGGGTGAGCATTATGTTCAACATTACTCTTCCAGGCTCCAGAATCAGCCTGAGAAGACAGCAGGCGCCAGAGCAGCGTGTAAAGATTATATTTACGACCTGGTGGCTTTTTAGGCTTTAATTAACACAGGGCTGCTGGAAGGTAAATGTGTATAATTAATGCAGTGCAATGACATTATCTGCAATGTGGGAGGCTTATCAGTGCAAACTATGCCACAAGAGTAAAAAAAATACTTATTCAAATTGACTACCAAATATTAATAACCACAATAAAAGGCTAATAAAACTTCATTTTCTCAAGTTAAAAGCTGAAGAAGCAAATCATTTTTCTTGGCAGTTTGGGTCTCTCCCTGTTAGAAAAATTACAGGTCCACGGAAATTTTCTTTCTTTTATTTCTTGTCTGTGTTACTGCTAAATGGAATAATGGAGAAGCCCACACAATCCTTGGTGGGCTGGATTAAATGCACCTGGAGCTGATTCATTCCCAGTATGAGGTTGACTGATCTTTAATAGGTACTGTGTTGTTCACTCTCGTGTGGACTTTGCCAGAGCTTACACTGCAGTGCCAGAAGACTCACAGCTGAATAAATGAGTTATTGGCATCATTAACTATTTATCCATTTGATCCCTCACACAAAGGAATTCATAGGTGTAAATGAAAAACAGAAGAGAAAAGTTTAATGGGCTTGGAGTGTCACGCACCTCGTCCTCCACCTCCCTCCTGAGAGCCTCCTCTGCACAACGCTGAATCTCCTCCTGCATCATGCGTGCATACTCCAAGTCCCGCTCCTCCCTAAGAATGCGGGGATAATAAATAAAAGGTATTTACATTATAAGTAAAAAACAAAAAACAAAAACAAGAAAACAAAAGACAAATACTTAAACATTTAAACATACATACATAAAAAAACAAATGTCTTTAAATACTTTAAGAAAATGTGTATTCTTGGGGCCTGTCTAATTACTTAAAACAGAATTAAGAAAGTAATTGGATATTGGATTTAAAAAACAAATAAGAAAACAAGTGTCAAATTAATAAAAAGAGATATGAAAATTCAGGAGAAATAATAAATTAATACAAATAAACACAATAAAAAGACATGTATATTCACTCTTCCATATACAGTATGTATTTATTAAATGCTAATAAAAAGTGCTTTCAGATGCATTTTAAAAATGGATAAAAAAAAATGTATACATTTATTTGTATTTTGTTTGTATAGCACCTAACATACATCAACTGCAGCTCAAAGTGCTTAACATATCAGAAATTAAATTGTCAAAGGAAGTGAAATCATTAAAATAAATACAAAATAAATAAGAGAACATTAAAAGTAAAAAAAAAAAAAAATAAAAAAAAGAAGACAAAAACGTAAACATTTAAACATACAAACCAAATGCAAAAAAAAAAAAAAAAAAAAAGACTTTAAACACTTTTTGAAAATGTGGATTCTTGGGGCATGTCTCATTACTTAAAATAAAACAAAGAAAGTGACTGAATCTAAAAAAATTAAATACAAATAAGAAAACAAATGTGTCAAATTAATAAAAAGAGAAGTGAAAATTAGGGATGATAATAATAATAATAATAATAATAATAATAATAAAAATACAATAAAAGACAAAGATATATATGTTTTGAGCATGCTTATCTCCAACTGGCAGAAGGTTCCAAATCTTTGCGGCATAATGGGTAAAAGCAGCTTGACCTGAACTCATATGGTTTTACATAGCAGTACAAAAATAAATAAATCTGTATGAAAAAAACCCTTGAAATGACTTAGACATGTTTTTTATTAGACAAAGTCATTTTTGTTTCTTTAAATGTAGGAAGGGAGATTAAAGATTGTCCCTTCAAGCACATTATAGGACACTGGTAGACTCTGCACATGTTATCAATCAGTGAATGGTTCATACATTATACCTTGGCTTAGACAGTGACATATGTGTTACTGGTGTGATTAGACTCTTGGGGTGTGAGGACTTTTTTCAGACACAGTGTGTGTGTGTGTGTGTGTGATCTTACAGCTGGCGGGTGGTCTGGTGCTGTAGCATCTGAGCTCTCTGCTGCTCCTCATCCTGGAGTGTCTTGGCTACACGGATGTCCTTCTGTACCAGCTGATTCCTCTGTACATTAGAGGTGTAGTACTGCTCAACTGTAAGAGCCAGCATACAAGATCACAGAAGAGCACATAAAAGACATTTCAGCACCATTTAACCCCTGAAATGTATTTCTAAATGTTTATTTAAATGTCCGTTTTTGATGGAAATGTCATTATTGTATATCTTTAGAAATGTATACTGTATGTGCATACATGGATTTATATACATTTACAGTATTTTGCAAGGCTCTGGCAAATTGTGTTGTTTTCTATATAGTTTAGGTTCGTTGTTAAACATATGGCCTGCCTGTACTTGTAAAATGCATATGATTGGATATATCTACTCCTTACATCAAAGTGTCTGGAAAATCTAAATCGAAGATAATAAAGTTTTGATCACAAAAAAATATCAATATTATACTTTATTGTCTGATCTTGAAGAAATTTGTTGTGCATCCAGATTGTGCATAGTCACCACCAAGCACAACTATAAGATATGTGACAGTATATAACATAAGATTTATTACCATAGAGGCTTTAAAAAGAACTGAAGCATACAGTAGCAAAACAAATGTACAAGGGTCTTTTAATAAATAAGCTAACATGACGTTGGATCCATACAATTCCATGAGTTGATGATGCATTTCAACTGGTTTTGTGCTCTTTACAGATATCACATCACACTGTGCACCTTAATATTTGACCATATTTCCACAAGTTCAGCCATCTTGAAACTGATGTTGGATCTTATGGAGGAAGCAGAACTCTACGCAATCTCACCAAGCAGAATATTTCAACAGGTAAAGGTCTTGTTACCTTATTTGAAACACCCTTGTATTTATAGGTGTGTGAAAACCAGCCTCTTTTAAAAGTTTACAAAAGATCAATGAGTGTGCCAAGTCTGAGAAAATAGATTTCAAGCATTCATTAACATGGTTTAGGTGTGATGGATTAAAAAAAAGAGAATTATAGATCTTACTCTCTTGCTCCTGTAAGTTATGTGCTAAAGCGCCATCCTCCAGTACAGCAAAACACTGGCACACTGCGGAGTGAAAAACAACACTCAATATAAAACTGCAGAACACAAGAGATAAAAAAAAGAGACGATTTTCTTTGAGAGATAAAAAAGCTTCCTTATGTTCATTTCATATTTACTGTATTATCTTTTTAATTTAGGACCATTCTAAATGTAAAGTATCTGTAGTGTTTTAACCAGCTGATTTCAAGGCTGTAATTGAAGACAGACTCTTTGTCTGTGGAAATACTGACAGACATTTGGACTGCCTTCAGGGCCCATGTGTGTTATTTAATATCCTTTGAGGTATCTTAAGGTTAATTAAATAAAATAAACCAAGGCTTTATTTAAATGTTATTTATAGTTGTGTATTACTGTACATTTCTGAAGCCTCATATTTCAAAACACATATTAAAATGCTTACAAAATGTCCTAAAGTTTAACAACTAGGAGCTCCTATTTCAAAAAGCCATAATAACAGTCTACATGCAAAAAAATGACACTGGAAAGTTAAACCAAATTACACTTGCGGTTTTGGCAGAACTCCTGTGTTAAAATAATGAAAAACCAAAGCAGGCTGTCCACTGCTTAAAGACAACCATTAACAAAATCACAATGAGAAAAAGTATTTAAAGATTGATGAACTAAACATATTAAATTTTCTCATGGTGGACTGAAAAATACTGTGCTTGAGTATCACCAAGTACAATCTTCAGCCAAAACTCGACTCTCTTCAGGTATTATAAATCATTTAGATATTTGCTTGATTATTTATAGTTTGATTAAACTTGATTAATGGTAGTTTGTTTGAAAATGCCATTTATCTTTGAGGAGCAATTCAGGCTTGGTATTTATTTTGTACATTTCTTATGTTTGAATTATTGATCATTTCTGACTACTCAGGAAGCCAATTGTGAGTTGTACAACTTCAAAATTGTTTAGTAATGTTTAGTAGAATGTTCTGCATTCCACACTGACATTGCAACATAACTGCAGAAACTTAACTGCTAGGGTCAAGGGAAAATACTTGAAATGGCATTAATGCCACACTTTGTGCTGATTCTTGTAGAAAGGAGAGTGATACTGTGCCATTGGTGTTACCAAATACGTTCACACAGCAGCAAAACATCAACAGACCTACTGCGCTGCCCCTCAGGACATCCGCAAACCTTACACACCAAATGCAAAAGTTATTTCCATCAATCTAATTTAGTCAATTGCAACCTCGAACTCAGTGATTTAGAGGGCAGCTGAGCAGAAGAGTATTTCCGAGGGGAACACACAGTCTGTAATTGACACAACAGCTGGAGTCAGAGGCTGTGCTTCAGTGCTGTTGTCAAGACAGAGAACATTACAGACCCACAGAGCAGTAAAAGTGAGCGCTTTACTAAATCAAGAGCCGCCCCTCTTTGAAACCACTGAATTCACACTAAACACTGAAACTTAAAACATGAAAGCGATCTCCACATGACCCTTAGTTTGAGTCCATGTCATGTTTCAAGTCTTTTAAGGTCAAGTCTATGTCAAGTCTCAAGTCTAGAGGTCGACCGATAACCGATTAATCATCTAATAGTTAAAAAAAAAAAATAATCCATTTATAGAATGTTCTAGAAAAATTTGTAGTCTTTCCTTAAAAAATGAAGACTCCAGTCATATCAGTAATCTTATAAAAGCTGTTTTATTCTACATGGAGAGGGTCCTCACATGGGGGCTGCCATGTTAGAATCACATGACTAGCCGAATACTACTCGCTTAATCTCAGTAACCGTCCTGTTATTTGACACTTTCACTAATTGATTAAAGTAATCATGGCTGACTGTGAATTCTTAATTTCTGCAATAGCATCTGAAACTGAAAAACATTGATTTTAAATGATGCTGCATCCAAGCCGCTAGGTGTCAGTGTGAGTCCAAGATGACATGAAGACAAAACTTACTGAGTACACCTTTAATACAAGCATAAAAATGTATCGTTTTTCAAATGATGCATTACAATAAAAGTGTTTCGATATCATGACATAGCAGTGTGTGAGTATAAGAGTGAAAAATAAGTGTTTATAAAGTCAGTTGTAATCGTGATTTGTGAGAAAGTGAATAAAACGCACAGTTGTTGTAGCGCCTCTAGTGTTCATTTGGCCAGGAAACTGCAACGAAAAGTAGAATTTGGCAAGTACAAGTCAGTTTGCAAAAATGTTGTTTTAGTAACGTTCATTCTATAAGACTAGGCTGCTTTTGTCACAAGTCTCAAATACCTTTTGGTAACCGTTTTCTATAAGCTGCAGTGGTAATTCAAGAATAGCCGCACATTTTTATAGAAAAAAAAAAAAAAAGAGTGGAAAAGTCTCTCTTGTATCAAATCAAAATTCAGAGAAAATATTTCTCCCTTTTTTTGAGAACAAGTTATTATTTTTTTTTCGCCGCTTAACTGCAACTCAAGTTTCCATCTCTGGCCTGAGCAATTATTCCAAATTATAGTAGCATGACTACAATATCTTAATGGAGACTTACTGACTTCAGCATAATCTCTGACCTCTGCAGCTGGCGGAAATCTATGTATAGCTCTCTATAGCAGTGAGGCCCAGCCGTTCTGTCTGGTGGGGTGAACCTACTGACCCCTAAAAATGTAATCATGGCTTCAGAGAAATAATCCTTCTGTGGGGTATCTCAGGTTTAATGCACTGCAGCCACGTTCTAGACAATTGGATATCTACCTTGTTTTTAGTACTGGACCCTCATCATATTTCCTCCCAACCATTCTCAAGGACCCCCAACAAGTGCACTTTTTGACAAATTAATTTCCATGATATTTCCATTCGTTCGGATTAGGACAAAATCATTTTATAGAGATGGCACTCACGAAGAGCAATTTTTAGCCAATAAAATATTTTAGAGCAGAACATAACTAAAAAAATATTTATTCACGATATAAATTTCCATGACTTCTGAAGATTTTACTAATTTCCATTCATTTTCCTTTGAACTGATTTTGACAGGTTTTGCATGAAAATGGGAACTCTGATACTAATAATTGTATTGTATAATATACTAATCTTATTTCTTTATAAATGTTATACATAAATGATTCAGACCCTTTGGATTATGCCACTACCCACTAGATGTCTTTGAATTTCCGGTTGAGAAACACTGTTTTAGACTCAAATCCAAAGACAAATCTATTCCCTGCTTGAACCAACCTGCTGCACAGTGCGATAGCCCGTATCAGCACAAGAACCTCCTAACAATATCCTCTCTTTCACACACACACACACACACGCACGCACACACACGTTGGTGCAGCTATCCTTATGAGGACTCTCCATAGACAATTATTTTTATACCGTATGAACTATAGATTTTATCCCCTAACCCTCACAAAAAACTTTCTGCATTTTTACATTTTCAAAAAAAACATCATTTACTATGTATTTAAGCAATTGGAATTAGAAATTTCCTCATAAACCACATTTATAGCATAATACCCTTGTAATTACCAGATTGTAACCTAAAAAAAAATGTCCTCATAAACCACCCAAACCCACACACACACACACACACACACACACACACACACACACACACACACGCGCATGCTTGCAAACAGGAGTAATTGTTTCCAGATGTTGCAGCAGTACAGTATCGTGCTGTACAAGATATGGAAGCTGAGCAACAGAATACAGCGATCAGTGGCTTTTATTTTGATAGGCAGAGGGAAGCCGTTCAGATAAGGACAGAACAAAATGATGGACAATGTTTTTGTTCTCACTGAGCCTCTTTTGAGACCTCCAGTTGCTCTGAAGCCTCAGTATCTGGTTTGTTTTGTCCAGCAGCCAAGATACTCTTTGTCTGGGGACTTGGCATGACAAGAACTCTAACATCAACAGAATTAGACATCAAAATATTTAGGCAGTGTTTCCCACAGGATTTTGTGAGACTGTGGTGGGTGGATCATGGACCCTCTAGAGGAGTCCGGGGGCATGCTCCCATGTAAGAAACTTTTGTACATTTTAAAGTTATATGCATCAATCTGGTGCACTTTGAGAGCAGAATTAAGAGGCTAGATCTATGAAGCTCTTCTAGATCTTGTGCTCTTGTAAACAATTTTGTGCTCTAGAAGTAATTTAATCATAAACACATTGGTTGTATAGATATGAATGGTGATGACACGGCAAAAAAAGTCACACCCACAAAGCATAAACGAGATGGAGTTTAATGCAGTTCACAAATGGTCAAAACACAACATCGAATAGAGCATACATTTGAGCCAGGGCTCGACATTAATCATTGTCATGTGCTTGTCCTCCGGACAAGTAAATTGGTCATTCACTTGTCCGAGTAAAAAAGTTACTTGTCTGGAGAGAAAAAAGGACATTTAAGTTACATGCTCAAGTAACGTCAAAGTTTATGTTGTATATTTTTAAAGTATAGGTTGGTTCAAGCAGGGAATAGATTCAATAAAGGCTATACATTAACACTATACCAAAATTTCAGTAGTCGGTAGTAAAATTTGACGATTCTCAATACCAGCTTCAAAACCACAACAAATAATAACATTAACTATGTTCATTATGGAAGAATGCAGGGGTGTAAAGTAATGAATTACAAATACTCACATTACTGTAGCTAAGTAGTTTTCCCCAGGAATTGTACTTTAAGTAGTTTTAAAATTGTATACTTTTACTTGAGTACATTTTAAATGCCGTAACTGTACTTTTAATGCGCTATTTTCCCACCGCCTGTGTTCGCTACTTCCCTGTCCTGATTTTATTTTGAACTATCAATATGATTGGCTAGGGAGAGTCTCGTGACTCCCGTCAAATCAAATCACACGTAAAACACTTGAACGGCAGCTGTAGATTGGGCAGCAACTGTTATGATATGGAGGATGCCTCAAGCACAGTTCAACACCTGAACATCACGGCCGCACCTAAAAGGGCTTTTCGCAGTGAAAAAGGCCAATTGCACGATTGTGTCATGTGAATTTTACTTAAGCCAGATATCAGCATTAATCCTGCCTCTAATTTGAAGAAACATATCGAGGTAAATTTCATATTTCTGCTTACTAGATTGTGTGTGTCTATAATGTAGCCTGTCTGTAGCTGCGTGCTGTTTGATTGACAGGCAGCTAATGTTTGTGCGCTAATGCGGGTGTGCCTAAACGGTCAAATACACTTTATAATTCCGCCAATGTCCGTCTTGGTGAGGCATTAATGTAAAGCGTATTTGCATCAAAATGTTGGACTTAAAGTGTGCATGTAATCAAACAACAATAATAAGGAAATGAGAAATCCACTCACTACTTTTGGCTGAATAACTTGAGTAGCTTAAAAATATTAATGTAATAGAATAAAACAGTGACATTTTTAATAATAATATTTTTTAATAATATTGTTAGTTTTTTTTTTTTTTTTTTATAATACCAACCCCTGAAGTAGAGAGAGTGTTAATTTGTGTAATAAATTACCATGAAAGTAGAGATGATAAAATATTTTATAATTATGCCTAGCCTTTATCAAGTTTTTTCTAATGCCTGATAGAAAAGTATCAACCTTTGTTGATCAATACTTCAGGCAGAACATTCCACCTGTCATAAACTTCAGAAAATTGTGCATCATGAGCAACTATTGCTGGGCTTAAAAGATACAAGAACTAAATCAATGTTGAACATTGTATATCAAAAGAAGGACAATGTGGCACCCCATGTGCTACTTAAAGAAATAGTTCACTCAAAAATGAAAATTCTCTCATCATTTACTCACCCTCATGCCATCCCAGATGTGTATGACTCTCTTTCTTCAGAACACAAAATAAGATTTTCAGAAGAATATTTCAGCTCTGTAGGTCCATACAATGCAAGTGAATGGATACCAAAATTTTGACGCTCCAAATAGCACATAAAGGCAGCATAAAAGTAATCCATATGACTCCAGTGGTTAAATCCATGACTTCAGAAATTATATGATAGGTGTGGGTGAGAAAAAGATCAATGCTTAAGTAAATTTTTGCTAGAAATTCTTCTCCTTGCCCAGTAGATGGTGATATGCATGAAGAATGTGAATCACCAAAAACAAAAGAAGAAGAATGTGGAAGTTAAAGTGGAGATTGACTGAGCAGGGAGGAGAATTTATAGTAAAAATGGACTTAAATTTTGATCTGTTTCTCACCCAACCTATCATATCTCTTCTGAAGACATGGATTTAACCACTGGAGTCATATTGATTAGGCTACTTTTATGCGGACGTATGTTATTTTTGGAGCTTCAAAATTTTGGCACCCATTCACTTGCATTGTATGGACCAAAAGAGCTGAGATATTCTTCTAAAAATCTTAATTTGTGTTCTGCTGAAGAAAGTCATACACATCCGGGATGGCATAAGGGTGACTAAATGATAAGAGAATTTTCATTTTTGTGTGAATTATTCCTTTAAAGCCCAATGTGGCCCCTTCACCAAACAACTGCTCTACCGCCTCTATTGTGCGGGACATGACGTGCCAAATGACCCTCCTTTTTTAGTTTTTTTTTTTTTTTGCATTCCTTGCATTGTTTTGGACATGTTTTATGCACAACAATAACTTTCTTAGTCGATATTAAGGAAAATTTAGACCCAAAGCATAAACTGATTTTAATGTAATTGTTTCATACATTATGATATTGAAAATAACTTTTTCATCTTTTCATTTCTGTAATCATGTCAACCTTTATTTTTTTTAAATCAGATTCATGTAGTGTTTACAGTATCATAGATTAAGTGATGTATTTTAAAATTTGTCAATCACAAACACCTATAAAATACCAATTTTTTTATTTTTTATTATTCTTTCTGGCCATAGAAGTGAATGTAAATTATGGTATGTGTGCTACATGCAGCATCAAGTTTTTATTTTAAAGGGACATAGCTTTCACAACTCAGTACTCAATACTCACTACTCATGAGTACTTTTAAATGAGCTACTCTTTTACTCTTACTTGAGTAGTTTTTAGGACAGGTACTTTTACTCTACTCAAACGAAATTTTTTAAGAAGTAACAGTACTTTTACTTGAGTATTATTTTTCACTACTCTTTCCACCCCTGGAAGAATGGTTTCAAGTTCTTAAGTAAATATTCAAGACTAGTAAACAAACAGTAATAAAATAACAATTAAAAACAGCAATTAATAAAATAAGATTAAAAATAATAGAACAAAAAAATATTGTTAAAACAAATTCAGTGCTTTTTTGAAACTGATTTAAAAGTTTTTAACAGCAGTAGGCCATCAAGTATTCAAGTAAACATTCAGAATGAAGTGCAACACAAAACTATTACTGGTCTTCACTGTATGATTATAATACATTAATACTTTTTAAAGCTACTAAAGTTACCCAGTCAAGAGCAGTGAGTGTTTTCTCATTTTCTTGTTATGGTTGTTTGATTATTATAATGACACACTAGACAGCAACAGGTCTATTAGCTTACATTTACAGTACTGTGCAAAAGTCTTAGGCACATAAGATGTTTCACAAAAACATTTTTCTTAAGATGGTTATAAAACTCAGCAAAAAAAGAAAGGTCCCTTTTTCAGGACACTGTATTTTAAAGATAATTTTGTAAAAATCCAAATAACTTTACAGATCTTTATTGTAAAGGGTTTAAACAATGTTTTCCATGCTTGTTCAATGAACCATAAACAATTGATGAACATGCACCTGTGGACACTAACAGCTTACAGACGGTAGGCAATTATGGTCACAGTTATAAAAACTTAAGACACTAAAGAGACCTTTCTACTGACTCAAAAAACACCAAAAGAAATATGCCCAGGGTCCCTGCTCATCTGCGTGAACGTGCTTTAGGCATGCTGCATGGAGGCATGAGGACTGCAGATGTGGCCAGGGCAAAAATAAATTGTAATGTCCGTACTGTGATACGCCTAAGACAGGGCTACAGGGAGACAGGAAGGACAGCTGATCGTCCTTGCAGTGGCAGACCACATGTAACAATACCTGCACAGGATCGGTACATCCGAATATCACACCTGTGGAACAGGTACAGGATGGCAACAACAATTGCCGAGTTACACCAGGAACGCACAATCCCTCCATCAGTGCTCAGACTGTCCGTAAAAGGCTGAGAGAGGCTGGACTGAGGGCTTGTAGGCCTGTTGTGAAGCAGGTCCTTACCAGACATCACCGGAAACACGTTGCCTATGGGCACAAACCCACCTTCGCTGGACCAGACAGGACTGGCAAAAAGTGCTCTTCACTGACGAGTCGCAGTTTTGTCTCACCAGGGGTGATGGTCGGACTCACGTTTATCGTTGAAGGAATGAGCATTACACCGAGGCCTGTACTCTGGAGCGGGATCGATTTGGAGGTGGAGGGTCCGTCATTGTCTGAGGCGGTGTGTCACAGCATCATCGGACTGAACTTGTTGTCATTGCAGGCAATCTCAACGCTGTGTGTTACAGGGAAGACATCCTCCTCCCTCATGTGGTACCCTTCCTGCAGGCTCATCCTGACATAAAGCTCCAGCATGACAATGCCACCAGCCATACTGCTCGTTCTGTGCATGATTTCCTTCAAGACGGAACGTCAGTGTTCTGCCATGGCCAGCGAAGAGCCCGGATCTAAATCCCATTGAGCACGTCTGGGACCTGTTGGATCGGAAGGTGAGGGCTAGGGCCATTCCCTCCAGAAATGTCCGGGAACTTGCAAGTGCCTTGGTGGAAGAGTGGGGTAACATGTCACAGCAAGAACTGGCAAATCTGGTGCAGTCCATGAGGAGGAGATGCACTGCAGTACTTAATGCAGCTGGTGGCCACAGTGACTGTTACTTTTGATTTTGACCACCCCTTTGTTCAGGGACACATTATTCCATTTCTGTTTGTCACATGTCTGTGAAACTTGTTCAGTTTATGTCTTAGTTGTTGAATCTTTTTATGTTCATACAAATATTTACACATGTTAAGTTTGCTGAAAATAAAAGCAGTTGAAAGTGAGAGGACGTTTCTTTTTTTGCTGAGTTTATATATCTTCAGCTTTAGTGTGTCAATAGGAAATATACATTTTAAACTCTCGAACATTCCTTTTGCAAATAGAATAGAATAGAAAAACAGGGAGCTCTGCAACAGATAGCATGGCCCCCACAGAGCCCCCCACTGATCATAGAGTCAGTCTGGGATTACATGAAGAGACAGAAGCAGTTGAGAGAGCCTAAATATATAGAAGAACTGTTGCAAATTCTCCAAGAAGCTTGGAACATCCTATCTGCCAACAACCAAGAAAAACTGTCCAGGTGACCTAGGAGAATTGGTGATGTTTTGAAGGCAAAGGTGGTCACACCAAATATTGATGTAGCTTTTTATGTTTACTGGACTTTGTATGACGTTAACTGATAAATGAAAACTTTTTATGGCATTATTTTTTGAAGATATACTCACTATGCAACATTTTTCACAAGTGCCTAAAACTTTAGCACAGTACTGTATATTTACAAGTGCTGTTTACGTTCACTTTAGACATCACTCTCTGTGTTTACATGAATACCTCACCAAGATGGGCATTTTGGCGGAATTTTGAAATGTATTTGACCGTTCACATGCGCATTAGCACGAGCATTTTCGGAAACACGCGCATGTTCAGCACACACACATACTCCTCACGCTTTTGCAAAAAGCAACGGTACAAAACACAAAGTTAGAGATCTTTTATGTTATTATGAGAAGTGTACAAATATTTTCGGTTCATTATGAAACTGTGGTGGGACAAATTAGACTGTGGTGGGCCATCTAGGTTATTAATGGGAAACACTGTTAGGGATCCAGAAATATAGGCATGTACGAGAACGAGTGTGTGGATAAGGGTTGGGTATCGCCAGCCACCTCATGATACGATACATACTGTGATACACATGTCATGATTCGATGCATCACGATATATCACGATATCATGATTCGATTCAGATTTATAAACTTTTAATTTATTTGGTTAAATTACAGTTATCATGTCCATTGTGCTTACATACAGTATGAAATTAATTCTCTTTCAGCTAATGCTGTTATTAATTATACAGGGAACCTTCTAACTTGGTAAATTACGAAGAGATTCATTTTTAAACTTTTTATTTTCATTCATTTTTCACATTTTAGATTTATTTTTTTTTTTTTAAATACACAAATCCCATGTAGTCCATCAATAAATATATTTTTTATTAGAAAGAGACATTATTCAATGAAAAATGGATTGGTGAATCTCATCTTTGAACACACATTACACAGAAAGAGTCAAACCAAACTTTTCCTCTCAGCATGCAGTGAAAGGATCTCAGTGCTCAACTTCACCACTACACTCCTCAAATACTGGTTTGCAAAATCTGAAAAATTACCAGCCAGTGGCTAATCACAGATATTTTTAGTGGCATATGCAAGTGATTCATGTGCATAGTAGAGGGCTGAGCATAGAATAAAAGACAGATCTAGGGATTTTAAGAATCGACATCATGATCGTTCGAATGAAGATAGCAATTAAGTGGAAAATCAATATTTTTTCCCCAAACAGAGTGGGCTCTATTTTTGCAAAGCGCAGCCCTAGAGGTAAAGACCGTGCACTATATCTTATACAATTTTTGTTTTCGTACCAGTGCAAAGCGCAAGTGGTCATGGGTGGGAGTGTTTGCACTATCGGTGGATATAGGCGGGAAAACTGGGGGTGCATTGTATGTTAATGAAATGGTGCAAAGCACAATATGCAATTTTCCTGAGAAATAGGTTATTGCGCTAAGATGTTTCAATACCACGTCTGTTTTCAGTGCAATGTCTAAAGTAAGTTTCTGAATTTGCAGTCTGGAGATTCTACCAGCAGGTGGTAATAAATTTCATGTCCAGACTCTGAAAATATAATGGAACATCAAATTATGTCCATGGCAATCACTGTTGTAGGTGTTTTATGAAATTTTTTTTTTTTGAGATTTGTGTTAAACTATCTATAGGTCATGGTTTATATTTCAATTATTATTATTATGTTTACAATTGTATTTATGATCTAATTTGAATTTGTATTTTTTGTTGTCGTAGAGTGATTTTTAAGTCACTGCAAAAGGGGCTGTTTGAAAAAGTTGGAAAGAGTAAAATGTTTGGATTTTGTATGATTTTTTTATACACTTCATTGATTATATTTTCATTTCGTTTAAAGTGTAATTTGAATTAAAAATTGTTTGTGGTAAAACATTTTCATGTTAAAATAAATTAATAGAAGTAGAAGTGCACCGGTAGAAGTGCGTGCCAATACAATCACTGTTAATACAGCCATGATTTGTGTGTCAGTAGATGAAAATGATTAATAATACTTACATTCTCTATAATTTAACAGAGCCTACATCCATATCCTGAACCACATTTTCTATGCATATAAAAGGAGTGCGTCACATTCAACAAGGACCAAAATAATGCAAAAAATAATGTAAGTACATATCTTTTCTTCTAATTTATTGAATAAATTTACACTACCAACTTCTTATGAATGTGCTGTCTTTATTTATATCGCTGGTGCTTGAGGGAATGGACTAAAGGGATAATTCACCCCAACATTTGTATTCTGTCATCATTTACTTACACTGAATGTTGTTCCAAACCCATCTGAATTTAAAGTTTTGGAGTGGCCCAGTCAAAGTCCTGACTTGAACCTGATTGAGATGCTGTGGCAGGACCTTAAACAGGCAGTTCATGCTTGAAAACCCTCCAATGTGGCTGAACTAAAACAGTTCTGCAAAGAAGAGTGGGCCAGAATTCCACCACAGTGTTGTAAAAGACTGATCTCCAGTTATCGGAAGCGTTTGGTTGCAGTTGTTGCTGCTAAAGGTTGCACAACCAGCTATTAAGTTTAAGGGGGCAGTTAGTTTTTCACATGGGTGATATAGGTGTTGATAACTTTATTTGCATCAATAAAAATAAATAAATAAATAAATAAAAAAATTATATATATATATATATATACACACACACACACACACATACATATATATATATACTGTATATTTGAAAACTGTATTTTGTGTTTACTCAGGTTGCCTTTGTCTTATGTTATATCTCGTTTGAAGATCTAAAACAATTTAGTATGAAAAATACACAAAAATAAAAGAAATCAGGATTGGGCAAATACTTTTCCACAGCACTATATATATGTGTCCTCATTTGGATAATAAAGTAAATGTGTGTGTGTGTGTGTGTGTGTGTAGGCAATGCAAAGGGTGTGGCAATGTGAAAGCACTCCGGTCCGGTCTGTGTCAAATTGACTGTATCCTGCCACACCATTCTCATGTGTTACGCAGCCATGTGGAGCCTCTAGCATGTTAGCCAAACATATACAAGCTGCCTATATTCAATTATTAAAAACATTTGGTCTGATCCTCTCAGTCTCAACACATTATTGGTCAACTCAAGGCCAACAGAATTAACAACAGACAGATGGATTTAGTCTGTTGGTAAGGTAGTTAGTATTTCTATAAGGAGTACACAATGGTCTTCTCTTTAGAGACGGATATGTCCTTCACACTACACACAAACTGATAAGATTGTTCTGCCTTCCAACACCAGTATCCACCCTCTCTAACACTATTGGTTACAAAGTCCTCTCTTTGTCTTTATCAATATGCGAGGAAATCCAGAACACAACAAAAAACAAGATGTTCTTGTCCTCGTGTCTATGCCTCCAATATACATTCAGCTGAGATCTGACAGTAAAAATAAACACTCACAGACGCAGAATGAGCCTTTCGCACGCTGGTCAGATTATCCATTTTAAACCGGTAGAGAAGAGAGAGAGAATCTGTACGCCTGCGTTAAACTTCACTTGAAAATTCACCTTCTCTCCCAGACAGCTTAAGCACCTGCTAACCTCACTGCATAAAGTAACTCGTCTCATTTCAGGAGGATGGATTTAAGCTAATCTGGCAGCACAGCCTGTAGGCCCAGTTCTGACACAGAGGTGTTTTAGTGGGCCTGACCTCAGCACACAGGTGTCTGATTGGGGTTCTGAGAGGATTGGCAAGGGGTAGGGTTTGATCTGAAGTTGTCAAACTAGTTTTACAGAAGCCAAACCAAAAAAAAAAAAAAAAACATGCTCATATTACAAAGACAGGGACAAAAGTATGCCGGAATGCAAACATGAGAACATTGCAAACAACATCTTAGTCTTAAATCTTACACCTAAAATAAGAGTTATGACAGATGCTGGAAAGAATCAAAACAACCAAGTGGTTGGCAGACTATAGAGCCGAGACAGGAAGTCAGAGATGCATCTTGTAATTTCATATACATTTTATGTTTATTCCTTATAGAGTGGTTTAGTGTGGCACTAGCAGACATTTACAAATATCATACAGTATATGTCTATATACACTCACTGAGCACTTTATATAGGAACACCTCTAGACCTACTTTTTCATGTGATTATCTAACCAGCCAACCATGTGGCAGCAGTGCATTGCATAAAATCATGCAAATACAGGTCAGGAGCTTCAGTTAATGTTCACATCAACCATGAGAATGGGGAAAAAAATTTGATCTCATTCATTTCGACCGTGGCATGATTTTTGGTGCCAAACAGGTGGGTTTGAGTATTTCTGTAACTGTTGATCTCCTAGGATTTTCACACACAATAGTCTCTACAGTTTACTCAGAATGGTGCCAAAAACATCCAATGAGTGGCAGTTCTGCGGATGAAAATGCCTTGTTGATGATAGAGGTCAACAGGGAATGGCCAGACTGGTTCGAGCTGACAGAAAGGCTACGATAACTCATATACCCACTCTGTACAAATGTAGTGAGCAGAATAGCATCTCAGAATGCACAACACGTCAAACCTTGAGGCGAATGGGCAACAACAGCAGAAGGCCACGTCCACACCACAGTGTTCCTAATAAAGTGCTCAGTGAGTGTATATCTGGACAAAGATTTCATAGCAAAGGGAGAAAAGGGTCAGAAGAGGCAGTGAAAGAGTGATGCAAAGGGATTAAAGTGCAGAGGGGAATAAGACTGCTTTTTCTCAAGGGAACTAGGGTATAAAGGCAAGATTCCCAAGGCACGTCAGCCTATATCGAGAGAACTACCAGAGCAAAAACACATCCACGGGAACTGATAAGAGTGAAGACAAAGAAAGCAAACTAAGATAAAAAGATTGAGAGTGAGTGTATGTGAGAGAGGGATATATAAAATTACACAAAGATTTAATGCCAGAGTTCTTATACTTTCTCGGACAATGTTATACTTGCTATAGCTATTAGTTAATTTAATTTCTCTTATGCTTTGCAAAATAGGCCGTTTCTTACTGAAATCATTTTTATTCTTCTTTAAAGCCAAACTAAGTCATTTCTGTGACACTAGCGCCACCGAACGCAACTAAAAATAAACAATGTTTTCAATTTAACAGATTTCTGAATACACCCCTCCTCTGCTGTTGTCCAAACTGTCAGATAGTCCTGCCCCACAACTCACGCCATTGGTTGAGTAACATTGTTGGGAACGGGTCTAAGCGGGTCTCTTGAAACAAATACAGGAATTTTATAGTTGTCTCTCTGCATATTAAGATGGGATAGAAGAAAGTATTTTAACTGAAAAAGTTACTTAAGGTTTAAATTTACATCCCAACATTTGTGTGAACCTGGCCCAATTTGGGTCAGAACCCGTACTTTAAAAAAGTACTGATCCAGTAGCTCATTGCTCAGCTATGTTAAAAGTAGGTAAAACCAAAACCAACAGCACAGACATTAGCTAACTGGGTGTTACAGACAGTATGGTGGTCTAATATGGTCTTTGTTCAATTGCCATTGCTTGTTTAAGCATAAAAATGCAGCACAACACAATGAGAGCATTGTGTACGGAATGGGAACGGAAAGAAACAAAATCACCAACATTTCCCCCTTCAAAAGAAGAAACATTTCCAGCTCCTTGACACATTATTTCTACCTAGAAGACAATAATTATGAAACAAACAGTGCCACATAGAAAGGATGTTTCTCCACTGGAAAAAAGGAAGGCTTCTATCTTGCTTCTGAGACAGAGTTTTAAAACAGACGTCTGGAATGTTAATCAGATCCTAGAATTATCTGCAAGACCATACAGGATATATGACAGCAGAATGAGACTAAAAATCTCCATGACATGCAAAGAAGTCTTACCCTCCTGGACTCTGGGCAGGTTGGACTGATCCACCTCCAGTTCTGCCATGACTGTGGCACTGCTCAACAACTCATGCCATTCAGATCTGAGCACAGCACCACCTGTTCTCATGACAGAGAAACTCCAGTTAGTGCTGAACCGAGGGGCCAGTATTTGTATTTTTTTTTGTCAATGTGTCCCAACAGACAGACAATTTGCCATTAGCTCATTAAATCTGATTTACTTATGACACACACATAGTGTTAAAGGGAGTTTTCCCAAAAAACAGATCAATATTTAAATCCTTTTTTTTTTACCATAAATCTCCACATTGTAACTTTCAAAATGTGAAAGTAAAAGTGGAGATTTATAGTAAAAAGAATTGATCTGTTTCTCACCCACACCTATCATATCACTTCTGAAGATATGGATTTAACCACTGGAGTCGTATGGATTACTTTTTTGCTGCCTTTATATGCCTTTTGGAGCTTCAGATTTCTGGCCATCAGAGCTGAGATATTTTTCTAAAAATCTTAATTTGTGTTCTGCTGAAGAAAGAAAGTCATACACATCTAGGATGACATGAGGGTGAGTAAATGATGAGAGAATATTCATTTTTGGGTGAACTACCCCTTTAATTCACTGGGCTAGTACTGTATGGCAAAAGCTATTAAAACACTAAAAAAGCATATCCACACCAAAACACAAATTACACTCAGTAATGAAGCATTTCCATAAAAATAAAGTACAACATAAATAAATAAACTAACATTTTAAATAATAATAAAAGTAGATTGATAGAATCCTTAAGTTATTATCTGTAAATAAAATAAATGCAAAGATTAATTTGATCGAAAATATGGTCCAAAGCTTATTTAAAAAAAAAACTAAACAAAAAAAAAAAAAAAAAAAAAAAAAAAAACAACAACTCAAATTTAGGCTTTAATCCAGAGAACATGAACACAAATGCAAGCAGCATAAATGTACTTTTCCTATAATTGCTTAACCTACAATTGACCAAAAACATGTAGAAAAACACAGTGTGGATTCTAAAAGAGTTAACATGCAACTGCAGCACTAATG
This sequence comes from Myxocyprinus asiaticus, assembly GCF_019703515.2. Taxonomy (NCBI): domain Eukaryota; kingdom Metazoa; phylum Chordata; class Actinopteri; order Cypriniformes; family Catostomidae; genus Myxocyprinus; species Myxocyprinus asiaticus. The sequence continues at coordinate 16,879,750 of NC_059372.1, read as the reverse complement.
CAAATTCAAAAAATTCAAAAAAAAAAAAAAAAAAAAAAAAAAAAAAAAGCGAAACTAAAACAACGAAAAGCAACCTCAAGAAAAACCGTGACAGCAGAAGTGGAAATGAATGAAGACTGTGCGGTAGACGGATTTCACTTCTCATTCCTCACGTTCACACCACAATGATTCACCACACGAATATGAAACATTGTTGTTGCGTTAGAAAAATGACTACAGACAACTACTCTATCGCTGTACGGAAACAGTCTCTTACCTGCCCCGCGCACTTTTCTCCTACAAATGCTCTTTTATTTTGCCCAAAGGTTGAACTGCTTGTTGAATACGATAGCTTCTCAAAACTGTCCCACTTCTCATAAGCGCGTATTTCGATTTGGCAGTATCTGAAACAAGCCTGACTGTAATTCGCCAATTTCAAAGTTTCCGACTAGGCAGTCTGTTTTTGACAACGAGACCAAAAAAAAAAAAAAGCTTCCATAGGGATGGTAAGCCAGCATGGACAAACTTCTGCTCATCCAATCAAATGAAATCCTTATAATACAGCACTTTCCTCTACAAGTAAAATGTAGGAAAAATACAACAAAAAACAACTAAAATACAATGATCTTGATTTTAAATTCCCTAAATCACTCCACTACTATTGTTTGAGCAACTTCTGTCTTAGTTTTCGAGTATTTATAGATACCAAATTACTATTTTTTACTTATGTTATTCTTTTAGAATAATAGTAAAGTCATCACAACTATGGAATAATAGAAATGGAACTATGGGAATTATGTTGTGACTAAACAAAATCCAAAATAAATCAAAACTGTGTTATATTTTAGCATCTTCAATGTAGTCACCCTTTGTCTAGATTTTGCAGACATGTACTCTTGACATTTTCTCAACCAACTTCTTGAGGTATCACCCTGGGATGCTTTTTAAACAGTATTGAAGGAGTTCCCATCTATGTTGGGCACTTATTGGCTGCTTTTCTTAATTATTCGGTCCAATTCATCCATTTAAAAAAAAAAAAAAAAAAAAAAAAAATAAATTAAATACATTTTTTTTTTATAATTAAATAAATTAATATGTTGGCACAATTATATTTTTGTCTACAAAACTAATTTCAAATATTTAAGCATACGCCTTCAGATCAAAAGATTTTTAAGATCATGAGAAAAATTTCGGTCAAGTGACCCCAAACTTCTGAACGGTAGTGTATATTTCTAAAATCTGTAAACAATAAATAAATAGTATTGTACTTTTACGAATTTACAAGCTATTCCTCAGAGGTGTAGTATCAGTGTAGTATGACATGCTGCCCTCTATTGGCAACATGGAGCACAAGCCACGTTTGAGCATTAAAATTCATGCATTTACAATGCAAACAGAAATATTACGCGAAATGGTCCATATTTCCCTTCAACACCTTTGTTTTTTGTACAGAACATACAATATAAACAATATAGACTGATTGCATTTTGTATTGTACATTGTGTATTGCAGTCAAGTCAAAATGTATCAAATGGACAACAATGCAGCCTGCAGCAGTGACTACTGGCTATAAGTAGTTTCAAGTTCCAAATATACAGTATGTATACTAAATGTTTGCATATATAAAGTACAAAATATATACTACAAAATATCAACAGATATGGCGTCCAATACAATATACGCATATATATATGTAAGCAATATCACACGAGCAAGAGTGCGATATGGCCCTACATCAGCACTGCTGTGATTCGGCCGCAGGCACGAGTGCCGTAGGTAATTCAGGGCCATATAGCATGATTGCAAGTGTGATATTGCTTATATACAACAGTTCAGTGAACAATTAGGAAAAACTGTGTACGGTCACAAAACACAAAAACCCGCATATGTGCATGGAACTACTTTCTTACGCGATGGATCATACTCTGCCGTTGCTGGTTCAAAACAAATTATGTGTCCAAGCCTCTCAAAACCATCACTTCAGAACTTCTAGTATCACAGCTTGGGCTGTTTCTAACATGTTACTGAAGAAACAAGGATGTGTGTGTGTGTGTGCGAGAGAGAGAGAGAGAGAGAGAGAGAGAGAGAGAGAGAGAGAGAGAGAGAAAGAGAGAGATATGGAGCGTGTGCGATCACCTGTTGATGATGCTGTAGTGTGTTAGTCAGCTTTCTGAAGATAATGTCATTTTGGCGATATGCACCCAATTTTCTCTGTGGAAAAATAGCCATCCAAACAGGGGTATTCCTCCCTATTTCGCGGTAGCTGGTACGCAAGAGTCTTTTACTATAGAAACCGCAATGTCCTCTGCCATTTTGTCCTATCCAATGTGGAAAGTCCGGTAAGAGTTAAGCGCCTTTAGATTGTGTAATTAATCAATCTGTTGTGTCTCTCAGCTGTGATGAGCCTTAATGCTGAAGTTGTTAGTTTAAAGCCATTTAAAGCTTTTTTTCTAGCTTTAGTAGTGTAGTAGTAATATGAGCGATCATGGAGTGCTGTTGAATATAAACACTGAGTGATGCTGACTCACTTCAGGTCACCAACTGGCTGATATTACACACAAAATTTGTCTTTTTCCACCACCTGCTGGCTAAAATTTGTAATGTCACAATATTAAATGTAAAGAGACATATAGCTCTTAACACATCTGCACTGCTCTAACACTTTAGTTTAGAACGGCACAAACACAAGCAGAGTGAATCACACAGTGAATCGTCCGTGTGATGATGGTGTCAGACCATCAGTACTCATGGAACATCTCTCGTCCAATCAGATTTGTGGACTGGAACTAACTGTTTTATATATATATATATATATATATATATATATATATATATATATATATATATATATATATATATAAAGGTGGCCAAAAGTTTGGAATAATGTACAGATTTTGCTGTTTCGGAAGGAAATTGGAACTTTAATTCACCAAATTGGCATTCAACTGATCACAAAGTATAGTCAGGACATTACTGATGTAAAAAACAGCACCATCACTATTTGAAAAAAATAATTTTTGATCAAATGTAGACAGGCCCCATTTCCATCAGCCATCACTCCAACACCTTATCCTTGAGTAATCATGCTAAATTGCTAATTTGAAACTAGAAAATCACTTGCCATTTTATCAAACACAGCTGAAAGCTGTTTGGTTAATTAAATGATGCTTAACATTGTCTTTGTGTTTGTTTTTGAGTTGCCACAGTATGCAATAGACTGGCATGTCTTAAGGTCAATATTAGGTCAAAAATGGCAAAAAAGAAACCGCTTTCTCTAGAAACTCGTCAGTCAATCTGACGAAGATTTCATACAAAGGTGTGCACTACAGTCTTCAAAGACAAAAAAGTATAAAAGTATTTGATAAAAGTATCAGTTTCTTAAAATCTGTACATTATTCCAAAATTTTGGCCGCCAGTATATATATATATATATATATATATATATATATATATATATATATATTATAATTTAAATTGTACTATACTGTATTACATATTGTACTGTGTTGTATATTGCATTTGATATTGTATTGCTTTGTATATTGCATTGTGTTTAATATTGAAGGCTATTCATCAAAACAAAGTTATCTAGCATAATAAGCTTCAACTATTTAAAATTTTCACAAAAAATGTAGCCAGGCTGTGAGTGATGTACATCCTTTTAAAATGCCTCTTCACTGCACACGTCTGCTCTGTCCGATTATTCTCCACGCTTTGCAAATGTCAACAGTGCATCACTAATACGACTTTGCCAGTGGGTGATAAACAAATGTCATGCTCTTTCTTCTCAGTGGACTGGTAATCTGGAGTACTAATGTCCCTGGTGTTCTTCCGCCATACAGTAGCTGTTAAAACATAGGCTTTCCTTAGGTTTTCTGTGTAAACACAAATCAACAATATGTATTTGGAAAAATGAGTTTGAATATTTAAACCTTGAAACATCATTGGGAAAAACTTGAACGTTAGAATGAAGATATCTGAAAACATTTGTCAACTGACCTATATTAAGATGCAAATAATGCATGTTTATTGCTTTTGCTGAGATATTATTGTTGGCATCAGTGTGACTGCATGAGCTCCCCATAAAATCTGTTTACCTATGCATCAGTTCACCAACTACCTCTCCACTGTGAGATTGTGAAATATATTTTCATTCATTCCTATGCTAAATTGACCTACATCGTGGGCTAAATACGACAGGTGACATTTTCATATAAATCAATTTATGTTTTCTGCAGTCTCAAGAGTTGATAAACGGACATTTGCACACCTGTGTTCCAAAATTGACACATTCAGTAAAACAGGTCAATGAGATTCAAAGATCATAAACCGAAGGCCTGATTCACAGCTCATCCTACAGTATGTCCCTTTTTTGCCATTTGTTTTATTCATGGTCGTTTATTAACTTGACAAGATCAGAATTTGAAAATAAAACTCCCAATAAAAAAAGGATAATTTATTATTAGTCATTCAGCTTTGATAGAGTGGGGTTTATAAAGTAGGTATATTAGATAAGAGTCCGCCAATCCACCTCATTCACCAAAGCCCAGACCTGAAAGGAGCCTGAATCTGCTGCAGAGATGATCTGTAACTTACTTGTGTCCTGCTCTGCCCTCCTCCTTTTCTTCAACCCTCTGCTAGCACATCCTGTAACAGACACAGTTGAGAGGGCTTATGCCGGCTCGGGTGAGTGGATCAAGACTTACTGTTTGAAATATTCAGAGGAAATATTATGGAAGAATGAGGAATTTTAGCTTATTAATTATCTAGTTCATCTGACATTAAAGGGTTAGTTCACTCAATAATGAAAATTGTCTTATTACTCACCCATCCCAGATGTGTATGACTTTCTTTCTTCTGCAGAACACAAACAAAGATTTCTGCTCTTTTTCAGCTCTGTAGGTCCATACAATGTAAGGGAATAGTGATCAGGACTTTGAAGCTCCAAAAAGCAGATGAAGTCAGCATAAATATAATCTATCAGGCTCCAGTGGTTTAATCAATGTCTTCTGAAGCGATCCAGTTGGCTTTGGGTGACCAAAATGTAACTCCTTTTTGACTGTACATCTTGACAGCAGTCTCCTTGGCAATCATGATTTCAAGCTCGTTTACACTTCCAATAGCTCCATCTAGCGCACTGCGCATGCTTAAAGCTCTAGGAAGTGTAATCGAGCTTGAAATCATGATTGTGCCTACAGACTGCAATGGGAAGCTGAACCATGAAAAAGAGTTATATTTTGGTTTGTTCTCACCCAAAAACAACAGGATCGTTTCAGAAGACATTGATTAAACCACTGAAGTCGTATATGGATAACTTTTATGCTGATTTTATCTACTTTTTGGAGCTTCAAAGGCCTGATCACCATTCACTTGCATTGTATGGATCTACAGAGCTGACATATTCTATTTTGGGTGAACTATCCCTTTAAATAATAAGTATAAAATAAATTTCATTAAAGAAACAACTCTGTTTCTTGTAATGTTAATTCTGAACCAGTATTGCGTTTTTCTTCCGTGGAACAGATGATGAGGAATTTTGAAGAATGTACTGGTTGCTCTTTTACATGCATTTACAATCTATGGGGACTGGAGCTTTCAAACTTCAAAACAGATGCGAAAGCACCATTAAAGAATCATAAAAGTGTTCCATATGACTTGTGCTCTGTATTCTAAATCCTCTGAAGCCATATGATAGCTTTGTGTGATGAACAAAATTTAAGTCGTTATTCACTGGAAACCTTGCATTTGCCCTAGCTCTCCTTAGTATATTCATAAATGAAATGTTCTTTCTAGTTGCAACCTTTCAATGAATTGGATCCGTTCTCAAAATCGATTTGAATGATTCGCTCACAAATTGGGCTGATCCAGCCACAGCGGTTCTCAACTTAAAAGCTCACTGGATGGGAAGATTATTAGTGAATAACAACTTAAAATGTTTTGTCTGTTCCTCACACAAAGCTATCATATGACTTCTTGGATACTTTTGGACATTTTCTTAAGCTTGAAAGCAGTACCAATTCATTGTAATTGTAAAAAGAGCGAACAGTACATTCTTCAAAATTTATCCTGTGGTGTTCAACAGAAAAAAGTCATAAAGATTCAGAATGACATAAAGTGAGTAAATAACGAGAGATTTTCATTTTTGGGTGAACTATTCCTTTAATAATTTGCCAAAAAATTATTGCGTAATAATTTGCGTAATTTATGTATTGCTTAAAATTATTAACTTAATATAATAATAAGTGCTGCAGCTGATAAATGTGGCTGCAGCCGTAAGTCCAGATGAATTCTCCATCTCTGATCTCAATGATCTCCTGCAGAGGTCAGCCGGCGCAGGACATTTCCCCCTTCTTAACCGAGAGTGAGAGTGAGACCCATTAATCTCAGCCAGACATTTAATCTGAAAAGTTACAATTACACCATCTTTCAGTGTTCCGGAAAGCTCCTCTGCAGAGGAAAGACATCTTTAATCTCTTACATTTCCTACTCTGAATGTTTATGCTGTTCCTTTTGCAGATATCAAAGTGTCTGGGCAGATTCCTAAAGAGGCCCTTATAGAGGTAAAGGAAATGACAAGTGTCTACTCTTTTAACATGTAATTAACACTTTGTTCATGTATATTATCTTAGATTCATTCCATTTACATGGAAATATGGTAACACTTTACAATAAGGTTAAGGTTAGTTAACGCAATAAACATGAACTAACAATGAACAGTAGGGTACATGGGGCTAAAGGCACATCTTAAGGAAAATTTGCTTTTCTCTGGTCACAAAATGTATCAAGATCAAAAAAATTGATTTCTTTTTATTGAATATTGATGGAGCAACATCATTTGTGTGAAAATATACCATATCGCCTCAGACAGTTCATGAAGAGAGGAAGTGGTGCAGACTACTTCTGGAAATACTGTGTTTGCGACATGAACATTGACATACTGAACAGACTGTGAGGGCTTTTACAGCTTTTCATACCAGTATGCACACGCACACACACACGCACACAAACACAAACACAAACACACACACACACACACACACACACACACACACACACACACACACACACACACACACACACACACACACACACACATGCACAAACAAACAGCCTTGTTGATGGACAAGACATACATGTTGTACAAGGGAAAAAATATAATAGGACACAGATACAAACAGATACACTCACAGAGTAACGTTTTTTTTTTTTTTTTTTTTTTAAAGATTATGCTCATTTACAGGTTCATTGTATTTTTGTGGTCTACTAGAATAGGTTTACATGCTTTAATGTTCAAAAAACACATTATTTATCTCATACTGTACATTGCCGCAGCATCTCATTTCACCCTCTGTCTGAAACGCTCTGTTTTAGCTCCTGTCTCTTTAAATCCCCCTTTCCGAAAAGCTCAGTCTGCTCTGATTGGTCAGCTGGCCCAGTCTGTTGTGATTGGTCAACTGCTTAGAGCGTGTTTCTGAAATGTAACGCCCCTTACCATAACCGAGTTTCAGCTTAAAGTTGCCCTTAGGCGGGCATAATGCAAATGTGTTACATAGTGACATAGCTAAGTCACGGAAATAATGGCTGGACTGCAAACCAGCCGTTTCAGGCAGTTCAGGAGCAGTGTTTTCTGTGGGAGAGAGTAACTCCCTTTAGCGTGGACTTTGTGCTTTGTAACTTTGCAGAACTTTTACGTGCACAAACAGCTATATTACACACTAAATTAAAGGTAAAATCCCAAAAAGCATAATTAGGTCTCTTTAACAGTTACTTCACATTGATGTAAAATATTTGCAAGTTTTATTTAAATATTTTCAGCTTTTAATGTATCTATACATTTTTAATTACATCTAAGACTGGAATATTTGAATACAGTGACGATACCATCTTTATAGAGAGACTGCAATAGCTTTGTGTCGAAAAGTAAAATCTAACTTTAAATAAATGCAAAACTAAAACTACATTAACATTCCTTCTCTGTCGAGGGTCTGTAATGTTGTTCCCATTTTGCCTTTCGAAAATTAAAACACTAAATTCACATTTGTGTATCTCGTAGCATGTCTGCATGTTTACCTTTTATTTTTTGTCTTCAAATGAGTTCCTCATGCAAAGAGCATGCAGATGGGATTTGAGTGTCGGTGTAAACCTGGTGGCTGTGGATTGATTGATTTATGTCGGATTTGAATGAAGTGGTTTTCTCAAGCATTTTGGGATTGATGACAGTCACTCAGACTCTTTCAACCTTGAAGGTTGGACATCCACTTAGCTGGGGAGGACAAACGGTATCTTGATGCATCCATAGACTTACTGACCACACAGAAAAAGAAAATATCCAAGATTGAGGTTTTATGTGTGTTACACATCACTTTTATCATTTTCAGTCTGGTTCACTGGTCAACTGCCGCAGTCAAATATTTTTGTATAATGACCGCTACACAAAATAAAATTAAATTCAGTTTATTTATTTGGTAAGTAGCTGTACAATAAGCAGGATTATCTACAGTCAGCTGGTAATTATCTCAACTTAAACTCCTTCAGGATGGTGCATGGGTCCTGATCCGTTTAATCTGTGATTATGACTGGCTGTCTGTACATTCTCCCTTACAGCAGATCAGTGTTGCAGAAATATAATTTTAATCAGTTACCTGCTGTGGACTTTTGAAGGTAGGGCTCTGTAGACTGATACTCCTAAACGTGGCAAGTCTCTCTTCACCAAAGCCTCGGGATTGGGCCACAGCACCTCAGGAGAGCCCATCAGCTCTGTGTCTTGTCCTTCCTGCCTGTCCACTGGAGTCACTGATCTGAGAATCTCTATTAGCTAACACACACACACACACACACACACACACACACACACACACACACACACACACACACACACACACTCTGTTGTTAAACTTGTGAATTACTACGCTTTTACTCTATTCCATAAACCAAAACGGTGAATTAGCAAGTTCTCAGTTTTTATGACTAAATATTACTGCTGGGGATTTCAATGAGAAATTATTTCACCTCTCTGACAGTATCGGCATCAGTGTGAACAGGCTGACTGTTACTCCATGAAACACACAGCAACAACAGACTGAGAGACATGTTAATATTCCCCATCATTATATCTGTAAAACAGCAGGCAGTAATGCACACAAGATACACACAAGAGTCTACAGCTCTATGCTCAAATGCATTTTGCAGGGTACAAGAGCATGAATCTTTTACATTGTGGGCTCTATAACATGAACAATGCTAGTGGAAACTGCCTTAATAGTCACACAGGGAATATAATCCTCTTGACAACATACAGTAGCCTACCTCTCCACAGCTAAAAAGGGGTTTGTAAATAAATGGTTAGTTGACACATAATATGCCCATCAACTTTTAACATCAATATTGTTGGCTAAAACTTATGCGAATTTATAAGGGAAGTCAGGTTCAGCATTGGTCAAATGGTCAAGTTCAACATTAGCTATTCTTTCCAGTTCTGAATTATATTATACATGCTATTGAGGGCATGTGCTATTGTATTAAAAATTGTTTCGTTATTGTTTTCATTTTAAAATAATATTAATAATAAAAACTCCAAAAAAGAAATCATTCCATAATTAATGCATTATAATGTATTATAGTGTACAGTAGTTTCCCCCTACTAAATAGCTAATTATGACATAATTATCACAAAAAAGCAAATCAAATTTGAATTAAATGGAAATTAGCACCAATTTTGAATAATTTCCCCCTTACCTCTAGTGATTCCCAGAAGGTTCTATACAGAGAATTCTTGTACAGAGAAGTGTTGCTACAGTGAGATGAAGGCATTGTCTCACAATTTATATCCTCAGAGGAGCCTCTCTGTCCAATAAGTGTTTGGTGTCCAGAGGGCAGTTATCTGGCCCATAAAGTCTGCCGGTAACTAACGCCATCACTGTCTCCCATTCTACCCTCAATAGTAAACCAAAAATGCATCTTCAGCACAAGCAGAAATGCACACACAGCAGTCATTTCCTGTTATCATAAACTAATATTCTCATCAAGCAGTTCCAGTTCATGACTATTCAAAACGACTAACCATTAACTTAATCATTAGTCTAATCACTAACCCCAAATAAAAGCCCAAGGACAACCAATAATTAATTTTTTGATTTGTGGGTCTTGATGGGGATTATAGCAATCACTAAATGACCAAAAAGGAATATTCCGGACTCAATACAAGAAAGGGGTAGTTCACCCCAAAATGAAAATTCTCTCATCATTTGATCATTATTTATTCATGCCATCCCAGATGTGTATGAATTTCTTTCTTTTGCAGAACACAAACGAAGAGTTTTAGAAGAATATCTCAGCTCTGTAGGTCCATACAATGCAAGTAAATGGTGACTAGTACTCCAAAAGCTCCAAAAAGGAAATAAAGGCAGCATAAAATGAATCCATAAAACTCCACTGGTTTAATCAATCTCTTCTGAAGCAATCCAGTTGGTTTTGGGTGAGAACAAAACAAAATGTAGCAAATTTTTCACTGTACATCTTGTCATTGCAGTTACTAGGCACGATCATGATATCAAGCTCGATTACACTTCCAAGTGTTTGACACATGCGCTAGATGACCCTATAGGAATTTATCAAGCTTGAAATCATGATCGCCAAGGAGACTGATGACAAGATGTACGGTCAAAAAGGAGTTACGTTTTGGTCTGTTTACACCCTAAACCAACTGGATCACTTCAGAAGACATTAATTAAACCACTGGAGTCTTATGGATTACTTTTAAGCTGCCTTAATCTCCTTTTTGGAGTTCTGGCCACCATTCACTTGCATTGTATGGACCTACAGAGTTTATATATTCTTCCAAATATCTTTGTTTGTGTTCAGCAAAAGAAAGTCATACACATCTGGGATGGCATGAGGGTGAGTAAATGATGAGAGAATTTTCATTTTTGGGTGAACTATCCCTTTAAGCTCAACTGACAGCATTTGAGGCATAATGTCAATTACCACAAAATTTCGAATTCTCCCTCCATTTCTTAAAAAAAAAAAAAAACGTTTACAGTGAGGCACTTACAAAGGAACGGAATGGGGCCAATCCGTTAACATTAAAATACTCACTGTTTCAAAAGTATGTCCACAAGTCAAACAATATGGGTGATAACATGATTTTTATGTGATAAAATCACATACTAACATTTTTTGTAATGTTATAGCCATTTTTACAACTTCATTGTAATGATGGCTTAACGTCATAAACCCTTGAAAAATGATGATTTATCCCTCAAAAATGACGATTTAAACAATTTTACATCTCAGATAATACCCCAATTTTAACAGAAGAATTAATGTAAGTGCTTTTATAAAAATAATAAGATTTTAATTTTTATCTCCATTTCTAATACCACTGTCATTATACACTGCACCTAAAACACATTAATATCTTCTGGAAACAATTGGTCACTTGCTATAGTGACCAAAAGGTGGCTCAACTGAGCCAACAAATCCATCCAACCTAGCTTGCCATCAATTAGTTTGCTGATATAGCACAGTTTAACATTTTTGGAGTAGTTAAATGAAATGAAACAATATGAAAACAAGCTTTTCTTAAGTTTTTCCCCTTTTATTATTTTACAGCAGAGAGAATATAAAGCATTCAGAAAACATCTTTCATATTTTAAGGGCAATTCAAAACATTTTGCATGGCTTCAGCAGCTGAATTCTCTTTTTTAACATATCCATCGATTCAGTGACTCTTTAACATGCACAATTACAAAAATAAATTGTTCAAACCAGGGAAGGGAAGAGAAGAAAAACAGACATTTCAAAATAAAAAAATAAAAGGGGTTAACTTAGTAGGGGTATTTGGAAGGAAGAGGGCTACATAACTGGGAGAGACAGAGAGAAAGACTGCTAGAGAGGAGAGGAAAGTAGATCTAACACTAGTTTAACATGCAAAGTGTAGAGAGCCCCAAGTGTAGCTTGTAATAAAGGCAGGACCACTATTTTCTGGGTTTGAAAGGGATGAAAACGTGCAGCTCCATGAAGGGTGTCGTATAAGCACTGTCCTTAAACTACTGCGTTCTAATCTCACAATACTGCCATTTGCATAAGAGTAAATCAGCTACGTGTATCCAATACATCACTTTACCCATTAGCTCTACAGGTCTCCACTTCAGGAATTGCTTATTGCTCAGTGTCCATGAGTGGTAAAACTTGGTGGGCCCTGTTTTCCCTGTGACTACCTTTCTGAAAAATGGGAGCGGTAAACAGAAGAGGATCAAAGGCAGTCTCTCTAAGTAGTTGGTGATGTGATAGAAAAACAAAAGTGATGAGGTATCTTCTGTGGGCTGAGCTGTGATACCATTAAAGGAGAATTCTCAAAATGAACCCGTATGCAACCAAATGAGGTTATTGTCTGGCATTTATAAACTACAGCTAAAACACACATCTATGGCTATAGTAACGGTTGTGATGATGGTAAGATTTGAGCAGCACTTTATTTCATTATTGTGATACAGTATATCCACAGCAGTTTGTTTGTACAGTGACTATAGAATCTGGATATGGAGAAGCTGAACTGTTTTGCAAAGTTGAGGGAGTTTCTACCACTGAAACATCCATGCGTATATTTACACAAGAAGCAGACACATTCATACGGACCTATTCCATTTGAATGGGCTTGAGCACTCTTATACAACACCAGTGCCACTCTGTTGCAGGGGCAATGGAAGTTTCTATGGTATGCCAACTCAGCTCACACAGTTGATAAAAAAATAAAAAAAAAATAAAAAAAAGCATGACATATTCAGAATCACAGTCATTTGATCAGGACGGACTGGCTCATTTACCAATAAGCAGCAGCTAATTCTCAAGTGACCTGCTCCACCTCCATTTCTCCAGTTTGGCACCTGAGTTAAGATAAAAAAGTGAACTCGACAGCAAGTGGCGAGATTCACATACAAGGTTTCAACTGCACTAGTGCCATGGACACTTTAACATGGATATGGACACAGTTCTATGGTGTGTTTTTGTATGAGGTACACGTTTTGACCTGTTTTTTTGTGTGGTTGAAGAAATGCAAATGTAAATAAAGAAAATAGAGTGAAACTGAATTCAATGCAATTTAAGACTAAACAAGAATCCTAAATCCTATTTGGAAAAAAAGAAAACAATTCATGCTGCCCCTGTATGTATGAGTACTGATGATTTTGTACTGCAAGTTACGTGTCTGCTGCCTACTTAGAAGCCCTCAATCTTATGAAGTTCTGCAACCCATGAAATCATCTGCTTTACAGAACAATATTTCTTCAACAAGTCTACCTGACTACCAAATCTACAAAAATAAGCATGCTTTGGGTGCTGTTTAGCCACCCGATTATCTATGTTACCCATGCAAGCATAATAAGACACAAGTTGCCACCATGGTGCATCAGCTGACAACTTAAAACTGCTACCGGAATGATGAATGCAAGGCAAGAACCGCAGTCCTTGTGGGATCATCTGGCAGTTCCAATAGAAGACATGAGTTATGACAAACCCATAAATTCCTGGTGCATTACCATGAAATACACAGAGAAGAAAATATGGACAAAGAAACCCATGGAAAATTAACGTAAAGGAATTTTAGCTTGAAAGAATTACTTGCTATAGCCAATTAGTCCCTAATAAACCGTACATGCAGACACACAGCTCGCTGGAGTCAGGCACTTCCAACATAAGCACTCTGAAGAAAATATTTACATATGATTCTCTTTAACAGAGAAACAAATACAAAAGATGACAAAAAGCATTTTAACTTTGAACATAAAGGGAAAATGAACTGGAATACCTGTATATACACATTATCTTGTGCATTATCTTATAAACTGGTGTCATTACAACACGCGTTTAGATATTTACTCATTTTCTGCGAATATGTAATCATTTTCAAAAGCCACCACAACACTGGAAAATGTATTGATCTTTGGAGGTATATCGGCCCCTCGACACCAAGGTTTTTTAGCACCAAAAGAATCCCCTTTACATGCATAACAGGAAATCTCTTCTATGGTTGTTCATTTAGTGTAGTGCTCTGGATTTAGCAACTTTGTTTCAGCGTACTGTATGTTTGAGAGATAATGGTTTACTCTAGGTCTTAACTGTCAACTCACAAGGTTTTTTGCACATCTTGTTGAACAAAACTATCTAAACTTTAACCTTAAAGCTGCATAATGCTGCAGTTAGGGCCACTATTTCTGTAGAATCCAAATATACCTCCCAAAAAAAAAAAAAAAAAAAAAAAAAAAGAAATTGAATCTCATTGACATTACAAATGTACTACCAACAATGGGCCAATGAAACACCAAACAAATAAAAATAAACTAAACGGGATATGTGAGAGATTTAAAGATCCTTTTTGAAATACACCTTCATCCGAGACCCTCTCCATGTTCACTGGTTATGCAATTGAATGCAAGTGAATTTGATCACATTGTACCGTATGATTATCTGTTCAGCAATGATTAACTTCCTGTGTTAAGCAGTAGCATTCACTTTACTTGGCACCATTGGCAAAAAGATTCTTGGTAGCCCCAAAAACAAACAAACAAACAAACAAACAAACAAACAAACAAACAGATGTAAACATAACCTTTTTGTCTAATGATCATTTTGCCTTTTCTCCTACCTCGTTAATACAGTATTTTTCATAATTGCAGGAAAGTCATGCTTTAGCAAAATGTTCTTCTCAAGAACAAAGGAAAATAAAATATTCTTATAGTGAAATAGTTTTACAGAGCATAGCCACTAATGCTTTTGATCTTTTTTTTTTTTTTGTATCTTTGTTCATTTTGTCATGCACATACAGTAGCTTGACTTTATCCCAGGTATTTACACTATGTACAAGTGATACAACCATACTTCTTAGGCATTCAAAGAAAACTATACAAATATTCAGATTTTGATGCTAATCTGTTTTGATCCCATTCAATGCGTAAAATAATATATTTCTAAAATACAACCCGGCTTAGATAAATGTTTTACTTCATGTACCAGCAACCCTCTTTATGTACAGGATCCGCTCAGTTGTCAAAAATATGGATTTGTTTGACCCCGGGCATGGGAACTCTTCAAAGTATGTCAAGGATATCAAGGCAATGTATGTAATTTTCCTTATAATGGCTTAAAAATGTTAATTTTCAGCAAAACAAAACCTTCAGCAATGACCATTAGAAGCCTGAAAGCATTTAGAGAATGGACAAAGAAGCCTATAACTAACTTGCCAATAGTAAATTATGGGCAGAGGTGATGGCATTTGGTGTCTCCAGTACATTCATGGAGTTTAACTCTGTTCAAAAATATGAACAAACAGACAGTGGCTTATTTTCAAGTAAGACAAGATCTGCCTAGAGCGATTCACCGCACTGTAATTTTCTTTACTCGGCTAACAACTAAAATTAAGCTTTACAGGTGAAGTTGATATTTACCATAGAATTAATTTGAGACAAAATTTTGCAGAATAAATCAATGGATGAAATCATCAATTTGAAAATAGTTAACGATTTACATTTTATGCACATATGCTATGTTAGCAAAATAAAATTTCAATTTGACTCGTCACATCTGCACATTTCCCTCTTACATTCATTAGCTGCCCAATCCCCTTGAAACTAGGAGAAAATGGGTGACCATAAGGGACAGACTGGAATGAATTTGTCTGGCTGTGGATTAAAGCATGTACAAAAATCAATCAATGAATTATTCACCATTTTTGGTAACAATTTTACCCACTAAACGTATAATTTCACCCTTAAAAACTATGTAATAAACTTGTAACAGGCCCGGCCATCTTTCTTTGTCAACTCCATATTTTGTCACAATCTTCTTTTATCTTCTCTCCATGAGCCACTGAAGAGAAGGACTTCATCTGTCCAATTCAGGTTTTTCCCCTTTTTAACACTCCTCAAAAATGATAAATAAATCCAATAAAAAGTGCAAAAAATGCCACGAAGCAAATGTAATTCCTCCAAAAACAACGTCCTTTAAGTTTGTTTTGCTCCACAGAGTTTGGCTCTTTCCCTCAAAAAGAAAAATAGAAGGAATAAAGAGATATGAAAAAAATGCAGTTGTTTTGTAGCAGAAGTAGTATCAGTCATAGTGAGAGTTGCAGTGTTCTTGCTATTTTTCTTTCTCTTCTTGTAAAACGTATCAGGTTGAAACTGAAAAACTGAAAAGAAGAGTCTGGAGAGTAATGTCACATTGTGAGGGGGCTCTTCTGAACGCTCTCATGTTCCCTGGCCTTTCTCAATTCTCTCACTCTGAAAAACAACAGACAGGCATTTAGGAACACAGGTTAAACATCTCATGCCATTTTTAGCATTTATCTTAGAGAGCAGGGTCCAGACCAAGCCCCAGTTAAACAGAAAACAACACTGTTATGCAAAGACGATTTCCAAAGCAGAAGCTACAGACATTGTTTTCACTCTGTAAGGTTTCTGTTAACATATAATAAACATTAACTATTAAATGGCCATGTTGTTTTCATATTACTTGGTAACTTCTAAAGGCAACAGCATTTGACCTGTTAGCTGCAATTCAGGTATACTTCATGAAAATCCTTAAAATCCATTAAAATCATCGTTCATTTTCTTTAAAAAAAAAGAAGAAGCAAAAATCAAGGTTACAGTGAGGCACTTACAATGGAAGTGAATGGGGCCAATTTTCGAAGGCTTTAAAAGCAGAAATGTGAAGCTTATAATTTTATAAATGCAATTAGATTAATTCTTCTGTTAAAAGTTTTGTATTATTTAAGCTTTAAAGTTGTTTAAATCGTTCTTTTTACGGTCATTTTAGAGTTTATGGCTTTATGTTGTCATGGCAATGAAGCTGTAAAATTGCATATAACTTTACACAGAAAAGGTAAGTAAGCGATTTGATCACATTATGTCTTGTAACTATACTTCTGAAACTGTGAGTATTTTAACATTTACGGATTGGCTTCATTCACTTCCATTGTAAGTGCCTCACTGGAACCCAGATTTTTGCTTTTTTTTAAAGAAAAGGAGGGACAAGTCTAAACTCATTTTTGTGATAATGAACATTATGCCACAAATGCTGTTGATTGAGTTTAACTTCAAATGGAACCTGGATATTTCTTCAATTCAAAGGAAAAGCAATTATTATTTTTCCACCCCACTAGGATTTTTACCCCTAGTTTTTATTGTTTTAAGCATAAAACTTTCAAAAATGTGTTAGATTTTATATCCTATGTGCAGTGTGATTTAGGTGGAACATCTAGTTCCATCTTTCTATTTAATTGGTATATTTGATAGATTTATAATCAATTATATATAATTTCTACAAATAACAAAACAGCATGTACTGTTTTTGCTGGCCAGTACAGGCAAGATCTTTTGCAAATCTTCATTGAATGATATGCCCCAATTTCCTCATTGCCTCACCTTATAAGTTTCTTCACTAAGTAGATATATAGGACAAAAACCTTAAAATAGTCTGCATTTCATTTAATACATAAATCCAGTCTGAAACACTGACATCTTTTCATCTTGTCATCTTTGTCAAGAAACTAAGGCTGTCTTTTCATACTGTATTTCTTTCAAACCTCTAATAAAATATTTAACATAGGTGACATTTGCACAGGGTTGTGGAACCAACTGTTTTTGTACAACACTAAATGGTTGCATTATCTACAATCAAACAGTTGTGAGATAAAGGGAGATATAGAGTCCGGTAAATACTGTACATATATAGAGAGTGTCAGTTCCCACTGCAGCATGTGCAATAAAACAGGCTTAAACTAGTTGAACTAGTCAGAACCAAAACACACAAGCGAGAGAGGCAGACAGTTTTCATTGGACTTGCATTCTCACAACAAGTCACATATTTCCCAGCATGCCTCATGGTCAAAGAGCAAAACCCATCATCATCATCATCATGCACCATAGTTTACATCAAACAACCTTCAGTTCTTCCGTCCATCTTTTCCTCTTTATAAACAAAAGAAAGAAAACTTAAGAAAACTTAAACAGTTTAGACAGGAGAAAAAGGTGCTTGTATAATGTGGTATCACAGTGGTTAGTGTACAGCAAGACATAACCATATCCTGAGGCCTTTGATCTCAGTCATCCGAGCTTCCAGTTGATAGCTGTCATGCAAGCAGGCATCAGGCAATGGTGATGAAGGACAGCAAGAAGGAGCAAGAGGGGATAGGAGTCTTTGTGTGTGAGTGAGACGAGTGAGAAAGGGAGATAGACAGAAAAAAGGGAGACATACTGAATCGCTGAGGCTGCACTCACCCGCTTGAATAGTCTATGGTCCATCAAGGGGCTTAGCGTTAACAGCAAAACAACACCAGACAGCTATTAGCACACAGCAGATATTATAATGGAAAGGGGAAATGGAAAATTAGCCAAGTTGAGGGTGGAGAAGGGAAGGGAGGGGCACTAAGCAATCATGTCGACCACTCACTAACTCACTCATGATTAATGAATAATACATTTGAAGGGGAAAATAAAAAGAAATAGATTCTCTGTTCCATTTAAATGAATATTACCGTTTTCACACTTCTGTGACATTAATAGCAAACTAACTACACAATGGGTCAAAACTGAGTTATAACCAATATCATGTGTCTCTTAGCCTGTGACCTTTGCTGTGACAGATGGGTTTAGCTCAACTATGTTCAGATTTCGAGAAAACAGAATGAGACTAGTGGCAAAGTTGGCATAGTTACTGCGTTTGGCTTTGTAGGGCAGTGTAGCCACTCTGATAAAGAGAATATGGGAACAAATCATGTATTTTGTCACATCTGTATTTAAATCAGTGAGTTTTTCAGGTAGAGGGAGAATGGCATGGCCAGTAGGGGGCGATGTGGCAGAGGGAGAATACCTGTGGCGGCAGCGCCGGAGGAACCTCATGATCTTGCGAGCGGCCTGATCCTGCCTCTTTGTGAGCAGACTGCTTCTGAAACAGAAACATCACCATCATTCTTATATGGTACATTTAATTTTGCATATTACATCTTGCACATTAGCAAAATGTCTTGTAGGTCAAAGCTTAGAACAGCATGACACCCGAAACATATTCACAAGAGGTTTTGGCTTACTACAGTACATCAAACACAAGTAAGAGTGAAAGAATTTTGGACTGACTTTATGAGGGAGCGATTTATCTCAGGGCAATAAATAGTGCTGAGGTAGCACAACATTTCAAAACACAAAGTTTTATTTTATCTAAGCAATAGGCATACAATTACAGCTCCTATCTTCCTGAATGGGGAAAAACCGAAATCTCTAAAACTACAGTATATGTCAAGATTACCTTTCAATAACATATTTCAGATATGAAATACAATCTGGCAACAAATTGTATCATAAGTTTCATGTCTTTAGCTCAAAACATGCAAAAAAAAAAAAAAAAAACTGTTTTTATCAGGCTGTTCCAAGTTAATGTTCATGCATGCACAAGAGTAATAGTCTGAGGATCCTATGGCTGCTGCACGGATTTCAGCTTGCCTGGTGGACATTTCGTGTTGGATGAAAGGACACCAACTCAACCCAGCAAACACCGAACTTCTTGTTTTTCCAGCCATAACTTCATCAGTTCATCATAACTTTTCCATTCAACTAGACTCATCAACAATTACCCCATCCAGGACAGCCAGAAATCTCGGGATTATGTTTGACGATCAGACCACATTGCAAGAACAGCCTGATCAAGCAGATTTGCAGTGTATAACATTAGGAAGATCAGACCCTTTCTATCTAAGCATGCTACACAACTCCTTGTCCAGGCTCTTGTTATATCTAGACTGGACTACTGTAATGCTCTTCTGGCTGGACTTCCTGCATGTACAGTCAAACCTCTGTAACTGATCCAGAACACAGCGGCACGATTGGTCTTTAACAAGCCAGAGAGAGCGCACGTCATGCCTCTTTTCAACAAACTGCACTGGTGTTCGCATTAAATTCTAGGCATTGATGCTTGCCTACAGCACAACCACTGGCTCCACACCCCCCTATCTACACTCGTTACTTCAAGTCTATATGCCCTCCAGTGGGTGAGCGGCACCTCAAGGTACCATCTCACAGAGGCACAAAATAATTTTTTTTGGACCTTCACTTCATCCGTTCCTCACTGGTGGAATGACATTCCACACCCCACCAGAGCAGATGATTCTCTAGCCACCTTCAAGAAACATCTAAAGACACATCTCTTTTACGAGCACTTGACCCAATCCTATTGATTCAAAAACTGTCTTCTTTCTTTTCTACTAAAATAAAGAAAAACAAAATAATCTAATTTATTTCTTTTTCACCACTGTCTCTCACCTTCCTCTCTACTTGTGCTTCTCTAAGCAAGCTGCAAATTTGTTTTACAGCACTGCTCTTATTACTGCCTCCTTAGGATGAATTGCTTCTATTGTACTCCTCATTTGTAAGTCGCTTTGGACAAAAGCGTCTGCTAAATAAATGAATGTAAATGTAATAAAACTCTATCAAAAAGGTTATTAGTTCTTTTAACTGAAAGGCAGGGCTTCTATTCTTTCAGCTGCCATATTAAGTGTTATGATTTATCCCATTAATTTTTAATGTGTGATATGTATCCTTCCCCTTATTATGTCTCTGGTTACAGGTATGTGATGTACCTGAGTTTGTGCTGGACCAGGGCAGCAGTAGCTGCTCGGTGGTGAGGCCTCAGCCTACTAAACTCTCTGTAGCTGCGGTAGCATTGCTGGATCAGCACGGCCGCCCGTCGGCTCTGCTGGAACTTCTTCTGCTCGTGGTAACTGCGGAACTTACTCTGGATAAGGATGGCGGCCTGCGTCATCTTCTTATAAAGTGCATACTGACACATGTACACAAACAGAAGACATTAATTACAATAAATAATTTGCTCCCTATTTGACTCGCATTGCTATTAAAGGGATAGTTAACCAAAAAAAAAAAAAAAAAGAAAAAAGAAAGAAAATTGTGTCATCATTTACTCACCCTCATATTTTTTCAAACCCATATGATTTTCTTTCTTCCGTGGGACACAAAGGCAACATCAGTCATAATTTACTTTCATTGCAAGGAGAAAAAATGCAATGAAAGTGAATGTTGACATACGCTGTTAGTCCCTAACATTTTGCCTAACATCTCCTTTCGTGTTCCAAGGACAGAAGAAAGTCATACAGGTTTAAAACAGCATAAGGGTGAATAAATGATGGCAGATTTATTTTTGGAGTTACCTATCCCTTTAAAGCTTTTTTTTAAAAAAAAAAATGTTTTTTAACCTTCTTCAATCCAGACTCAAGAAATCTGCTTTACATACTGCATAAACAATACAAAACAAATTACCTTCAAGGCTATCCATGTTAGCTTGTAAAGGAACAAAACATTTATGATGAATAGGAAACTCTGTGACCTTGCAGTTGATAGTCCTCTGAGAGCTCTTAGCGTCACATTCAGATAACATTGCCAAGTACAGAAGGCTTTACCAAAGGCTGGCAATGTCAATTTTAGAATATCTTAAGGGATTACCTGCTTGTACTTCCTGTAACAACGCTGAATGACAGTGGTGGCTACTTCCTGTTGCTCGTGCAGTGGGCGTCCCTGGAGGGGGAGAGAAGAGAGGGGAAAACGGTTGGTATGAGGATTAGGCAACCCCAGAGGAGATGGCCAACACCTGGAAGACATCCACAGACCCTGTTCACTTAAAATGGGAGGACAGATTATTTGGACAGACAGAGATTGAAAAATAGAGGCTTCTGGTTTGAGGGTTGAGATAGACCCAGACTTTCTTCAGAAGTACAGCTGACAGAGCTTGGAAAGCAGATGCTTCTTAGCCAGTGTGAGCTGTGGAATCTCTGTGGAAACTTATTACAGGCAGCCACAGGAGACAGCACACTGCATTGACAGGTGGAAGAAGAGCAGGGCAATCGCTTCTATAAGCCAGGCCATGCGCTGGTTAAGCCACCTTACCCATGCTGAAGCTGTGGGGACTGACTACTCTGTGTTTGTGTAAGAGAGTGGCTGTGTGTCTAAGAAAGAGATAGACAAATTGAAAGGAAGTACAAAGGAGGAAAGAGACAAAGACACTACAAGACCCTCTATGACCTTAACAACCAGAGCTGTGCATAGACACAAGCTTTTGGTACCTGAGTCCTGGCCTGTACCTTATACTTGCGGAAAGCGGTCTGCACCAGCCGTGCTGCCTCGTAGAGTTCCCTCTGCTCGGGGTCGGATAGTGTGAGCTGGGCTAGCTCTCTCTCCACCTTGCTGTTGGAGGCTCGGAGAAACTCACTCCACTCGGCTGGAGCAGGCAAGGTCGGCTTCTCAAATGGGCCCACACGAATGGGCGAGTTTCCCGGGCTCAGACTAGGGTTTGATGAAGGGGTCAGGGGTTCAGTGTATATGGGACTGCTCAGAAACAAACACACACAAATATGCATAGAGTTAGCTAGGCTAGTGGTTGGGGCCTTAAGATGTCTTAAAATGATTTAAAATTAGTTAAAAATCTATATTAAAATAATGTAACTTACAATTATAAATCTTAAAATGTTAGAAAATCGTTATATGGCATCATATTTTTTTGTTTTGATTCAAAGGCTCCTTTCAACAACTGTTTTTATTGAAGAACATACAGTTCTTGAAACTTCTGGAATCACAAAATGAATTGTGATTATTTCTAATTTAATCTTCCTACTTTCTGTTAATAAAGTTTGAAAACAAGCATCTTTGTCATATTACAGCAGAAGTACCAGAGGAAGTATCTTAGCCAACATGGGGAGCAGCCTTTGAATACTGTCTTGGACTGGGCCTTGGAGTCAAAAAGTTTGGGAACCACTGAGATAGGCTCCCTACTTTACACAGCTTTACCCAGCCTAAGCTGGTTTGTTGGTCTTGACTGGTCTCCAAGCCTGGTTTTAGAGAGGCTTTGGGCACTTGTTAGCTGCTTAGGCTGGGAGACTTGGCTGACCAACTTGAAATATCTTAGACTACATGGGGAGCAGCCTTCAAATACTGTCTTGGACAATGGGGAGCCTTGGAGTCAAAAAGGATGGGAACAACTGGGATTGGCTCCCTACTAAAATAATAAAACAGCTTTAACCAGCCTAAGCTGGTTTGATGGTCTTAGCTGGTCTCCCTTAGCTGCTCAGGCTGGGAGACAAGTTGGCTGACCAGCTAAACCAGCAGAACACAAGCTTGGAGACCAGCTAGACCAGTTTAAACCATCTAAGACCAGCAAGCCACATTAGGCTGGCTTAAGAGTTTCCAGCTAGGTTAGGACCTCATAGATTTAGTTTTTCCTCTAAGCGATGAAGGATTGATTGCCTTCAGCACATTAATCACCGCAGTCAATACTCCTGTCATATTAATGTGCTGTATGTTTACTAAAAGACGTCTGCTAACCTCAAGTGGACGATGCTGGGCAGGTGTTCCACGTCTCCCAGGTAACTGGCCAGCCAGCTCATGGTATTGGTGAGCCCACTGTTGTCCAGAGGAACAGACTCCACTGGTGGGAAATGTTCTCGCTTGATATGCTCTGGAGTGGCCTCGATGATGTGCTCTGTCAAGCTCATCATATTCGCCTGTCAGGTGCAAAAATGCACAGAAACATACACATCCATTCACAGTTACACAAACACAGACAAGACATATACACACTTGCTAACCCAATCAATCCAAACCCGGTACTGCCTCTGTGTTTACTTTGGAGGAACACGCTGGTACAGCCCCTCTATCCCCATAGACTGACATAGATGAATAGGGCTGAAATAACTCCTGGCGATGGGAGCAAATCAATGGGTAAAGTGTATTATGTGTTGATAGGGGTCTGGACAGAGAGCTGGGCCACAACCATGGCTCTCTAACTCTGATTTCATATGTCAGCAGGACGGATGGTGCTCTATATCTCCCTTGGCCTCTTTTTTTCCTTATAGCTGTGTTTGTTTGCTGAGTCTATTTACTAAAAAATGCATCAATACAGGTGTGAATGAGCAAGGCTGACTGTGACTGAGTGCTGTTTAGGGCAATGTGTGTGTATGTGTGTGTGAAGATCTTACCTGTAGATCCTTCATGTGTGAGAGGCAGGCCTGGTTCTCCAGATCCTCCTTGTAGGAGAGTATTTCCGTGTCTACCATTTTTCTCCCCACCATTCCAAGCATGCTGAGGGGTTCCCCATGCTGTCTCAGCTGATTGGCCAATTTCTCCTTCCCTACGCTGCTGCCACCATTGCCGCCCCCCTTCCTGAGCACCTCTCTAGAGGCCCACTTATGACCTCCACGGAAAGACCCCATCTTAGCTTGCGGGATGCCCACTGTCCCTAAACCTTCTTCAGAGGCGCTCTTGTCAGGGCTGGAGGGGTTGGAGGGGAGGGTCTTAGGGCTGGTTGACAGTTTATGTGTCTGCTGCTCCATGCTCAAGGGAACTGACACTGGTTTATCCAGCTGTACTTGCACAAGCTCAGGGTTGGGCTTGTGTTTCTTGGCGAGGGGAAGATCCCGCTGGCACTCACTATTGTAGTAGTTGGAAGGCTCTGATCTTGGCCTTCTCAAATCTATAAATGAAAATGGAAAGTGAGCATGAGGTTATTATATTTCCATTACATTTGCTCTGTCTAAAGTAATATTAGTGGTAATCAAAAAAACAACAACAACAAAAAAAACAACAACAACAACAACAGATTGTTGGAATTAGAATCTGCAACAAGTACTGCTTACTGAAGCGAATGCAATAAGGTATTGCATTAAAGGTGTAGTTCACCTAAAAATGAAAATTCTGTTAATTACTCACTCTCATGTTGTTCCAAACCCATATGATTTTCATTCTTCCATGGAAAACAAAAGGAGATGTAAGGCAGAATGAAAGCTTCTGTCGCCAGTAACTTTCATTGCATATTTTTTCAACACAATAAAAGTGAATGGTGACCTAGGCTGTCATTCAATCTAACGTCTTTTGTGTTCTATGAATAAAAGAAAGTTTTATGGGTTTGGAACAAAGGGTGAGTAAATTATGACAGAATTTGTAGTTTTCAGTGAACATTTAGAGGATCTCACCAGGGTTCTGGTTGGTGCAAGTGGTTGTAGTGATGGTGGCTGTGCCAGTGTTCTGCCCACTGGGGGTCACCATACTGTCGCTGCCCCAGTTGACCATCCAGCTGTTGGAGGTGGGAATGTCAGGGTTGGGAGAGAAAGACATGCTGGAGGTGGGGGGCAGGGAGGAGGGTGTCTGCTGCTGCTGTTCCTCCCTCTGAAGCTGCTCCAGACACTCCGCCAGCTTAGTGTGGCCACGGGAACGGGCGATGGAGAGAGGCAGGCGGCCCAGAGAGTCTGGAATGGCCAGTGCTCTCGGGTCCCATTTATACAAGACAACTGCTGCCTCTAGGTGACCCAAAGCACAAGCCCACATCTGTGAGAGAGAATGAGAGAGAAAATTAAGATGTGGGGAAAGCAAAATGACATAACTGAGTTAAATGCACCAAAATTCAATTGTAAACACTCTGTATATAAGCCTCATACCAGTGGAGTACAAGAAAAGTGATCCACGTTGAGAGGGTCCACCTCAAGCTCCAGATCGATGCTGTCTGCATGCTTAGTACTGGACAGTTCAACAATGGCAAAGGAAATGACAAAATTATAATCACTAAATCATTTCCAGATAGACATACACAGATCTAAGCAGTCTTTTCTCTCTGACTCACCGCCATTTGATGAGAGTCTGGATGAGGGTGGCGTAGCCCTGGCCAGCGGCAAGGTGCAGCAGGGTCATGCCTCTGAAGGTCTTGGAGTGAATCAGGCGTTTAGATTTGGCCCAGCAGGCCCGGTTCATCATCTTCTCACAAACAACTACAACACGACTCTCAAAGGAGCTTCCTGCCTGCCCAGAGACACACTGCGGAAAAATGGTGGAATTTATGTCTCTCGTTTACAATAAACTATCTGTCACAATTAACAACTACAAACTTTACCTGAAAGCTACAATATATCAGTATGAAATATTTAAAATAAACATATCTACAATTAAATCTATGTTTATAAAATTTGAATAACTTTTTATCAAAAGTGAAACCATGAATAAACTTTTGAAGTCAAAAATATCTTGCAAGTTCAAGAGCAATGAAGATAAACATAGTTTTTTGACAACCATAATTTGTTCTGTGCTGTGAATTATTAGCTGCCAAGGGCATGAAACCATTGAAATTCAAGAGACATTTAGAAACCACACACTCAATAATTTAGCAGATTGTTGGGCCTGTGCAGTTCATGGTAATGTACACTCACTGAGGACTTTATTAGGAACACTATACTCTTAATAAAGTGCCCGACATGGTCTTCTGCTGTTATAGCCCATCTGCCTCAAGATTTGACGTGTTGTGCATTCTGATATTCTATTCTGCTCACTACAATTGTCAGAGTGGTTATCTGAGTTACTGTAGCCTTTCTGTCAGCTCGAACCAGTCAGGCCATTCTCCGTTGACTTCTCTCATCAACAGGGCATTTCCGACCAAAGAACTGCCGCTCACTGAATGTTTTTTGTTTTTGGCACTATTCTGCGTAAACACTACAGACTGTTGTGCGTGAAAATCCCAGAAGATCAGCAGTTACAGAAATACTCAAACCAGCCCATCTGGCACCAACAATCATCCCACATTAAAAATCACTGAGATCAAATTTTTTCACCATTCTCATGGTTGATGTGAACACTAACTGAAGCTCCTGACCTGTATCTGCATGATTTTATGCACTGTACTGATGCCACATGATTGGCTGATTAGATAATCACATGAATAAGTAGGTATACAGAGTTCCTAATAAAGTGTTCAGTGAGTTAATATAAATGTTAAAGTTAGATTTTAAGGACATTTTTGATAACTTTTGTATAATAAACAATTGAAGTACTGTGTTGGGTCGTTACTTGATGTACAATGGAAATCTGGGCCCATATTCACAAAAAATCTTAAGGCTAAAAGTAGCTCCTAATGTGGATATTTATATAATGTGGAAAATTAGGGCCGTGTCACTCCTAACTTTAGGACTCGTAAAAATTACATCTAGGAGTAATTCATGAAGCATTTTAATGCTAAAAGTAGCTCCTAAACCCATGACAGCTTACAAGTCATCCTGAGGACTTCTCCTTAAGAGTGACTCACAAAAGATCCGAAGCATAGCTGCTGCCATCATTAAAAACAATATATTAGAATATTATGACATTGACAGTTTAAAAAGGTATCTCTGGAATCACAATTGAGTCTATGTATTTTAATGATATAATATTATCAATATTATCAATATTATAATGTTGACATTGACCTTTAAAAAAGGTATCCCCTGAATCTCGAGGGTGTTTTCATTATTGTAAACTTAGTTAGAGATGCAGTTACCTCTCCCACAAACTGAAACAACCCAGTTACACTGGAGATAAAGGTTTTGACAACTCTGTGCTCCCTGGACACATCTAAATAAAACTGTGTAGTGCAGATGAATTGGGAATTTCTGTCATTCGTCAGCAGAATAATCTATCAAACTATTTATGCCCTCTCCAGACTGCATATCATCCAACAATTCATAGCGTATTTTTTCCTATGGATCTGCGCTAGCTGCAGAGAAAAAAGGGGGCATTCACGGGGAATCACGGCAATCGCGGGGTGGAGTTTTGATGTTGTTGACAGGATGCACGCTCGTTTCATTATTTCAACACAGGATGAAGAAATGTTCATAAACCGAAAAAAAAATTCTATCTATCTATCTATCTATCTATCTATCTATCTATCTGTCTGTCTATTGTATGTATGTATGTATTTATATATATATATCGTTGTCTGTCTTCGCTGACAAATATCTTATCTTAAGATTTCCTTACTAAAACTTGCTCTTAGCAGTTTTGCAAATAGGTTTTAAGCAAAAACTTCTAGCTAGGAACTCTTTGGAGAACTCCTAGTGGTAAGATAAAAATCTTTGTGAATACGGGCACTGTGTCTTAAGCACAACCAGTTGAGAACCACTGCATTATGAGTTAAATGACCAAACCTACCAGATGCTCTTGTAAAACCCTACCTCATCTCACACCTAAAGTTTATTGATGTGCTGCTGTACCTGAGACTGGCTATTAGTGCCTCCATTTCCGGCTCCTCCACCTCCTCCTCCTCCAGCCCCTGCTGTGCCTCCGCTACCCTGCTGCTGCTGACCGGCCATCTCAGCCATCCTGCGCTCCATCTGCTCCAGCCGTTCCAGGATGGACATTCTGAATTGGTTATCTGCAGAGGAACCACAGTACAGTTTAATCACATTTGATTACTTTTGTAACTTTGGTTCAAAGTTAGTTCAACACTCAAGTAAATTTAATATGTTTTAACGCATAAAAGCCTTAAGTTCTTAACTACACTGTGGCACTATAACTCAGTGAGGTCTGAAATAAATTCTTTCCTCTTCTCTGTTTAAGCTTGTATTCTCAAGCAAGACTCATTCAGACTCATATCCAATCAAGTCACAGAGTTGAATGTTATCAATCACCATTTCTGTAATTGCAGTCATTATTATAAATTAATGGAATCAATAATGAACACATTCATCAACACATTCAGCTTAAAAACACAGCATTAAACAAACACATTTGCAAACACAAATGCATTGGTACTTGGCATCTGATTTAAGAAAATGTGACTAGTGCTTGCATGAACAAAAATTGCTGCAATGATGCTACAGTGTTCTGGGTGGTTACTAGTTCAGAGTGGTAGTTAGTGTGTTGCTATGTAGTTGCTAGGATGTTCTGGATGGTTGCTAGGGAATTGCTAGGTGGTTACTAGGGTGTTCTGGGAGGTCCTTAAGTCTCCATTATATTCGGTCCCTAAATATGGATCGGATCTCTCCTTTAATGCAAGTCTATGGGAATTTTTTTAGCCAATTTATCATCTACCAGGCAAAAATAGCAAGTCTGATTGGTTAGAAAAGTAAAAACACAACTCTACTCAATAAGCAGCATGATTTGAGGTATCATTCATGTCTGTAGCACAAATGCTGTGTGACAAGTTACATGCCAAAGTTTAATATTTAGGGTTAGGGGTTTGTATGAAATCCATAAAGAGCTGTTTGCAATGGCAGAAATATCAGGTCATTGAGTAATCGCTGTCTGGCTCCCAGACTGGACTCTGACACTGATCTGTCAATCAGACATGTAGTAACCACCAAAGGGGTTGGCTCACTGTGCATGGGTGAGATAGGAGTACTGGGATCAGCACAGGCTAACTACAGCATCAGTGCAGAGAACTGCATGTGCCTCTCATTGAAAAGCCTGTTTCTGTGGCAACCTGCTGCTGCATGGTAACCAAGCGACAGGGGCATGCTGGTCCAGTGTCAGTTTATTACTAAAACCCATCCCAGATTGCTAGTGTTTGACCTCAAGAGCAGAGTAAATCCAAGATTTTTACATTTTTGAAGGAAATGTAAGAAATACTTGCTCAAGCAAAAGTCTAACATGCTATGGTGATCTACGTGGTTTGTATTGCATTGCTATGCAGTCGCTACGGTGTTCTGTGTAGCTACTAGAGTGTTACTTACTGGTCAAAAAAACCAACAGGCCAAAAGAGCCCACTATATATCAAAAATCAAAATAGCCCACCAGACTTTCAAAGCAAGTCAATGATAATTTTTTGATTGTTTTATAGTCTGGCAGGCAAATTTTTCAAGTCAACAAGTCACATTATTTGAAGTATCATTCATGTTTGTGGCATAAATACTGCGGGCTATGTTATTTTCCAAAATGTAATACAGTACTCAAGGTTAGAGGTTTGTTCATATACCTATTTACATTAACAACCACCATAAAAAACATTACTGGATGAGAATTCCCTTCAATATTTTTGTAAAAAATTTAATTCTGGAATCCGATGCTTTGTGGAGGAATGTGAGTGAGTGCAGACTTCACTGTGTCTGCACTCAGGGTTAACACTTCAGTCAGATACCATGTTAGAGAAGGAGAGAGAGTGAGTGAGTGAGAGAGAGAGAGAGAGAGAGAGAGAGAGAGAGAGAGAGAGAGAGAGAGAGAGAGAGAGAGAGATAAACAGAATGAAGGTAAACTAGAGGGAGAGTCACTGAAATACAGATAAAAAGAGAGTGAGCGTGGAAGCAGCAGTTAGCAGCAGTGTTGACATGTCTTTGTTCAAACACAGTGCTGCAGTCTGCTGCAGTGCAGATGATGTCATCTCCACCTGCTGCCATGAGTGCACTCAAAATGCCACACACGTACACTGCAGAGGGAGAGGGGGTTAGGGGGAGGTGCCACATGCAGGGGGGCGGAGAAAGGGAAGGGTCCACCAGTCAGAGCTGAAGCAACATGGTGACATGTGCAACCACCTTCTATTTCTCCATACTACAAATGTGACATCCTATGGTCACTGAGAGTTGCATTTACATCTGTTCATTTCATGAACAGTTACATCTGTTTGTTTGATGTCAGTTTGAATGATCAAGTGTCTGGACACAAATGGTGCAGAACCTCTAAAAAAAATCTGTTTGTTTACATCATTTATCTTCCATGTAAATCAAAACCAATCTAGTACCTAATCGTACAGAATAGTTATCACCTTTCCTCTCTAAACCAGCCTAAAGAGGCAGTTACACTACACTTCGCACTCCATTCACTCCCATTCAAAAGACTGGAAACGCAAGCTCATGTGAAGAAATTTCGTACGATGCTGCGTACCAAAGTTATAGCTTGGTGTACTATGAACTGCGAACGTGGATGACGAGAGGACGCGTAACCAATAGAAGATCAAAACGTCACACACTTACCTCTTGGCGCAATACAAAGGATACAAATTTCAAAGCTGTGTGTTTTTATTGTTGCTGGAGTGAGTAGACGTATTTTCTAACATTTTTGAATATTATTTTATTTATTATTTGGGAAATGTTATTTACTAAAACAAGAAGCCCTCCCACGTGACATCATATCCTGGTCCGTTGCATTGTCTGAAAAAATGTTGCATGTTCAAACTCTAGTGTGACCTAGATTTGCTGGTCTCCCAGGCTGCCAAAGCTGGTGCTCAGCTGTTTTAGCTGGTCAGTCAGCTGGTCTCCCTGCCTGAACAACACGAGGGTGAGTAAATGATGACATAATTTTTATTTTTGGGTGAACTATGACGTTTAGTCACCTCTACTGTCATCATGTCGTTCTCTCCAGAGATTTCTCCAGGAGTCTATTACAGCTGATTTAAACTGCCTCCAACACTGCATCCAGCTCATGTTTAAGCATCTCTCAACATCTGCAACTGCCTTTGAGAAAGACTCAACATAACCCTTAACCACAACCTTCTTTCATCAACTTTCTTCCCTGTCCTCAGAATGACTAATGGACAATGACTCACGTTGATAGACATCAGACATACGATGTGTATGTGAGCTGAGAGATTCTGGGGGCGGAAATGGCTGAGAGAGAGAGAGAGAGAGAGAGAGAGAGAGAGAGAGAGAGATAGTGATAGACAGCTCAATGAGATCAGAACTTCATTAAGGGTCTATTCACTATTTATTCCTGTGGGAGACTCGATGAGTCAGGCAGAACTGAAAGTCTAAGTGTGTGTGTTTATTTTCAGCTCAGGAACTGCTTCTGTACCTTTGAGGATTCTCTCTCCAACACAGACAAACACACACATATACACAAACATTAACACATTGCACACACCTGGAATTATCACAGAGATATTAATGTCCTGTCTTTCCCCAAAATAGGTTAGCGGAGTCTCACTTGGTCTACCTCACTTTTCCTTGTCTCATAATGCTGAGTATGTAGTTATGGGTGCTAACAGGCCAAACACGTGGTCTGCACTCAGATGTTCTATCATTGCAATAAAAAACTGCAATAATGTACTGCATTAATATCTAATTCTATGGAAGTTAATTTATGCTCTCTGTGGGCGTACCTGCTGTGTCAAAATGTAAATGGCCTTTTAGTGTGATTGCTCAGAGGACCTTAGGCATTTACAGTATCCATTAGATAAGATAAACAATGCTTGCTTTTCTGTATACACATACATACAGTAGGATATGTTCAGAATGGAATACTGGAATACTGCCTACTTCGCAGTATACACTGTATACTATAAAAAAAAAAAAAAAATAATAAAGAAAAACTGGTATGTGATATAATTTGTATGATAAATATTTCAAACATGCGGGATTGTTGTCACATGATCTCATTACATGTATTTTTAAAGGAACATTCCATCGTCAGAATTTCTGGCATAATATTGATTACCATGAAAATTTATTTCGACTTGTCCCTCCTTTTCTTTAAAAAATGCAAAAGCCTGGGTTACAGTGAGGCAATTAAAATGAAAGTGAATGGGCCCAATCAGTTTCAAAAGTATTCAGTAGCTACAAGACGTAAACAATATGGGTGTTAACATGATTTTAGTGTGTTAAAATCGCTAACTAACCTTTTTTATGTAAAGTTATATCCAGTTTTACAACTTCATTGCCATGACGATGCAATACTGTAAACCCTAAAACTACCTTAGAAAAGCTGCTATAAACAACTTTACATCTCAAATAATACACAAGTTTTAACAGAAGATTTATTGTAAGAACTTTTATAAAATTTCAGGTCAACACTTCTACATTTAAACCCTTCATTAACTTCAGTTGTAAGTGCATCACTGTAACCTAGATTTTGCTTTAAATTTATTTAAAAAATAAAAACAATTTAAGTACAGACAAGACAAAATTATTTTTTGTGGTTATCATCATTCAGCGAGTGGCGTACAGTTATCTCAGAAATGAAATTAGTTATTTAGCATTTGTAGTCCAATTATGTGTTAAAACATCTTAGCTCATGAATAGTCCAATAAAATAATTAAAAAATTATGTTATATATCATGGCTGATATTACTTTCAGGTCATGCTGGCAATGGGAGTTGAGTGCATTGCACTGTAGGATACAGTATTCCACACAGTGTGCTCTGTTGTATACTGCAAATTTTGGCAAATGTACATTATCCAGGTATTTCATGTATATAGAACATTTGCATACAGTGCACAATACAGTATGTATTGTTTAGCCTACTGCAGACATAGTAGTAAATAACGCGAAGTATGGTAGTATGGTATTCCGAACATAGCCACATGGTGCTGGCCAAAAATTTCATAAGAGGGATGACAGACATCATATAACTGTCGGATTAGCTGAAAACCTAAGTGTGAACCAGCAGGGACAATACTGACATGCTAACCAACTTAAACAATTAAGCTTCAAATGCTTGTTGACAAACCCAATTACAGGAAAGAGGGAGGACCATTTGTTTGACACATAGCGCAACTGATCCACATGTAGAGAGGAGGTCACACTAGGCTTTGAGCACACACATTTTTTTCATACAGCGCAACAGACCAGGATATGATGTCACGCGGGAGGCCTTCTGATGTAAGTAATACATCACAAATAACAAATAATATTATATTTAAAAAATAAAAAAAATATACTGTATTATCTACTCACTTTCCTGCAACAATAAAACATGCAGCTTTAAAATATGTATTCTTTGTATTGATCCAAGAGGTAAGGGTGTGGCATTTCGATCTTCTGTTGGTCACATGTCCTCTTGTCATACGAATTCACGGTTCAGAGTTCACCAAGCTTGAACTTTGGTACGCAGCGTCGTACGAAATTTCTTCACATAAGCTTGCGTTTCTGGCCCCCCGCGTTTGGATACGTTTGAATTGGATTGAATGGAGTGTGAAATGTAATGTGACTGCCCCTTAAGACAGCCTCTAATTCAGCCATCACAAAATCCCATGCATGTCTATCAGGTGGTGGATAATACCCCAGTTCTCCCGAATGATGGAATGCTGGAGAATCCCCTTCCTGAGTTAGGCTTCGCTGGCTGATATAGGCTAATATTTAGTGGAGAAGAGGGGGAGTGCCGTTGGCAGAGACTTTCCCAGCTGAGCCCACCATCTGCATTCACCCTCTCATCTCTCACACAGCAGAGTCGGAACATGAACCAGCAGGAGTTCAGGGCTGACCAATCTCGCCCCCAAAAGGAAACATCCAGATACACATTAACAGTCCATGCTATGGACACTGAACTACTTGGTATGGCAATGCATACATGGACCTTGGTCAGTATGAGAAAATGTATTCATCAAAACATGCAAAAAAGCTCAACTACTGCAACTGTGTTTGCAGCACTAAGGTTTAATAGTTTATTCCATACTTAAAGTTCAGGCTTCAAAACAAATGAATCATATGTGGCATACTGTTGATTACCACAGACAATTATTTTGACTCGTCCCACAGTTTGAGCATGAATTGTGTTAAAGGAATAGTTCACCCAAAAATGAAAATTCTCTCATTATTCACTTAACCTGATGCCATCCCAGATGTGTATGACTTTCTTTCTTTGGCAGAACACAAATGAAGATTTTTAGAAGAAAGATCTCTGTCAGGTCCTTATAATGGATGTACACAGGTGCCAGCACTTTGACTGTGCAAAAGTCACATTTAGGCAGCATATAAGTAATCCATGCGACTCCAGTCGATCAATGAATGTCTTCTGAAGCAAATCGATAGTTTGTGTAAAAAATAAATTGATAATTAAAACGTTATTAACTTTTAAAAAGCACTTCCTGCCAACAGCTGACTTGAAGCGTGACATAAGCGCGTCGGTGAGTTCATGTGAGAATTCGGAAGCGGCGCTTATTTACAACAGAGGAACGAACGTCACGCGAGAGTTCGGCCATTTCAAACTGCATCAGAGCCCTGGATGGAAGCACCAATTTAAAGTTAAAAACATTTTAATTATCAACTTGTTTCTCACATAAACCCAATGATTCGCTTCAGAAGACCGTCTGGAGTCACATGGATTACTTTTATGCTGCCTAAATGTGACTTTTGGACTGTCAAAGTGCACCTGTGTACATCCATTATAAGGACCTGACAGAGCTCTATCTTCTACTAAAAATCTTCATTTGTGTTCTGCTGAAGAAAGACAGTCATACACATCTGGAATGGCATCAAGGTAAGTGAATAATGAGAGAATTTTCTTTTTTGGGTGAACAATTCCTTTAACAGAAATGTGCTAACAATGGATATCTAAGGGGCAAGGTATTTCGGAGGATTGAAATTAAAAGCAGAAATGGGCAGCTTGTATTTTTATTAATATGCTAAAATTAATTCCTCTATACAAAAATGTGTGCTATTTGTGCTGTACAGTTGTCTAAGGGGCCGTTTACAATGAACACATCCTTGCACTAAAAAAGTTGCAGTGGGACTAATAGAACAGAATTCAGGCATCTTGAGACACATTTTTAAAAGTTGAAGTACTTTTTAATCTGACACAGCATATAAAAACACGGCGCTCCTGCGCAAGATGCTGCGCAACTGTCAAAAACATCTATCTAGTGCATGTTTACATATGAAAACAATTGAAAAACAAAGCGGACAGATGCAAAAAAACATGTTCAGTCTGAACGGCCCCTCGATCGTCTTTATCTATGTAATTCTTGTGGGTGGAATTTATATTTTCTTCATGTACATAGTCACTTTCTGATATCCGTGTGTGATAGTATATAAAAATTACAGGGTTTACAGGCTATACATGATTTTATGACACTAGTTTCATGTTAACATAAGGTTTAAGCCTTCCCTGCTTAAAAAAAACAAACAAAAAAACATGATGTGTTTTGAAAGCTGGTCCACACTACGGGATGCTGGTGTGCTGGAGTTCCAACAAGGCTTTTGACTAGCTTAACCAGCAAGACTGCCTTGGTTTACCAGCATTAACAAAAAACCCATACTGGTCGACCAGATTCACCAGCACCAAACTAGCACTAAACAGCATAAACCAGCTTAGACCAGCATGGGAATTGCATGCAGGCTAACCTCGTACTACCCCGCGTCCACATGCGTAGACGTTGTATTTTGGCTTTGATATACGCAATGCTTAATGTAAATTATGTAATGCGTTGCCTTATAGACCTCCATTGGAAGTGCATTACTGCAAAAGTGGTTTATGCATGTTTTTACAACTAAAGAATGAGTTGTCTGTGGTAATCAACACAGATCACATGACACAGATGCTGTCGTTAGGGCTTAACATTACTTTAACAAATTTCTCAAATGCAATGGGCAGAAATCCAAGACTTCAAATGTTGAAAAAAAATAAATAAAAAAATCAACAGTACACCCTTTTAAGCCAAGAAGAACTTGGAGTCTGCCATATACAGGGTGTATCTCTGATCAAACAGAGATTTGGCAGATAAAACTCTTGTTGGACGTTGCAGCTTGAGGTGTCAACACTGATTTTGTCTTGTTACTTTAAAGTTCAGCACAGGCAGAAGGATTGAAAAAACCCTTCAATCTGCACTGTAACATTTGACAAGATGTTTCTGTAATAAGGACACTGATCATACATTGACGTGCTTGAGTAGGAGTCAAAGAAATGTAAGGCAAGTTA
Organism: Myxocyprinus asiaticus; assembly: GCF_019703515.2. Taxonomy (NCBI): domain Eukaryota; kingdom Metazoa; phylum Chordata; class Actinopteri; order Cypriniformes; family Catostomidae; genus Myxocyprinus; species Myxocyprinus asiaticus. The sequence continues at coordinate 16,843,369 of NC_059372.1, read as the reverse complement.
AACTGCAAGTTAATCTATAAGTCTGAACTCCTAAATCAAATCATTTTTGTAATAAATAAAGATTTAGATCTATATTAAATATTGTAGTTTTGAAACACCACAAATAAATGCTAAATTACTATTTAAATGTGCACAGTTGGAAACATGAGTGCATTTTAAGTTTCCGTTCTTGCCTGCTATCTGAATACCACTGCAGGCAGCACTATTACCCACCACTGAGGCCTCAGCGAGCGTCCTGTCCCAGAACAGCAATGCGTACACGGAACAAGTCCTTTTCAGTCTAGACTTCAAAAGAGCCGCGAGCGAGGACTGACTGCCACTGCTGCAGAGAGCTCTATGCTGTCACTTCATGCACACTCACACAAACATAACTCCCCTTTTCCCAGGTGTAACAGCAAGAATGGATTTTTTAAAACCCAGTTTGAGCTCTCCTGCCCTGATTTTGAGAATCCTGTTGTCAGTGCTGTACTGAGCCTTCAGCTATCTGACCTGCTGTGTAAGAAAGCTCAGCTCTTGCAGAAAATGTTTATTCATGACGGCAATGGCAGTTCACTGTTGCATACATGTTGCTTTGCAGTCAAAGGTTACCAGTGATTGAGTGGGTTAACATGTGTGTTACCCTTCTCGAAGCATTCTAGTCCTGAAGGAACTTGGGGATTGCTAGGTAAGAAGCCTTTCCATGCCTGACTCGTGACATGGCATTTTGGATTAAAGTTTGACTCAAGATAAACAGACTCATTTGTGAGGGACCATATAAATGATGTATATAAAAGATAAGGAGAGAAGGGAAGAGAACAGGATAGGCTGCACAAATTGCAAATCAACATTGGGTTAGCATTACATTATGATGGAGTGCTGTGAAATGGAAATTGTCTGATTAGAGATAGCCTATACACAAGTTGCATCCCCAAGACTTTATAAAGCAACCTGATCTCATGAAAATGACCTGACTGTAGCAAAATGTTTGCAAAATGATATTACATTGTTCCTTACATGTATCGTGGCAGTTCAAAGGTAAAATGCCCACTGTGTGGTGCTAAAAGGGAGTTACATTTTCTCCCAAATATACATTTGTAATGTTCTGTCGAGTTTCAAATCAACAAAACCGACCCTACTCTAAACCTAAATGATAGTGACATAAAAAGTAAATGAAAAAAATGAAGCAACCACTTGTGGTGCTTATGACACTTTTAGCTCACATGTCGGCTTGCATTCTCTTGCGGACTGCATCGCATCTATCAGTTGATCCCGTTTGAACAATCTTATAAATGTAGTTGGTTATGTAATGCAAATGTGAAAATGTATCGCCTTACAAGTCATGCACTATAGTAAGTGTTTAGATGTCACAAGATAGCATTGTGTGAGGAAGTAAGCATTTATGAACTGATTATCTGGATGGATGGATGGTTCACTCAAAACAGTGAAATTTTTATAGCACCACAGCAACATAGTGTTTAGTTTTCGAGAAAATTAACCTACAAATGGCTTACAGTTGTCTCTGCATATAAAGCTAGGATAAAAGAAAGTATTTTAACTAGTGCTATCAGTCGATTATTTTTTTTTAAAATCACGATTAATTGCAGATTTTGAAATTAGTAAACTTTGACTCTATATATAGCCTACTTTTTTCCTGTCAAAATGCATTTATTTGCTTTTAGGAAAGCAAACAAAACTATATGTAACAACATAATGCTTTATTAACATTTTCCAAACAAAGCCTTCCACAGTATAAAAGATAGAAATGCACTAAAATAGCACCAATTCAAATAACATTAAACGTTTCCCAAAGTTTAAGTGGGAGGATAAATAATTAAAAGAACTAGTCCCTCCATAGATTGCATATTTATTGCTATAGACATTTAATCTCTTAAACTCTCATCCTCAGCAATATTTAATCTGCTGGCAGACTGTGGCTATCCGCTGTGCTACAGCAATCGTAAAGTCGTGTTCATAATTCGCGCCAGGGTGTCAATGCCAGCGCCGAGCGCCACTTTGAACTCCACATGTAAAGCACTGCAGACAACATTTTTGTCAAAGTTGACATGCTTCTGTGGTAATTAAATTGCACATAAAGGGGGCTGTAATGTACTTGATTTCTGGCACAAGTCCCATCTGGGCTTGTTTTGTACAACAAACTAGTTAAGAGATGCTTTCTCCATCACTGACATGGAATCTCTGTTGGGTGTGTTATGGTGGGTGCATCAATGTAATGACTCTGGGTGAACACATCGACACAAATAACAAAGGTTCCACCCTGGTCCGACCAGTGTTTATGCTGGCTTTTGATTTATTAATGGTAAATGTGTTAATTGCGATTAAGAAAAATTAACCCATTACATGTTTTAAATTAATTGCATGCTTTAACACAGAAAAAGTTACACACTTCAGCTTTAACTAATCTTCTTGTGTGTGACACAAACATTTATTTTAGTTGCATATAAGTTGACCAGCTACTCAGAACAGTGCATGGACTTGAGCAACCTTTACTGCTGTTTCTTTCAGGTTGAATGGATCCCACAATTTAATACCCATACATAAAAGCAGTAAATCAAATTAAATCAGGGGTGGGTTTCTCCATGAGCTAACTGCTTTACCCATTCTCCAAGACATGCCCTGGTTAAATCTCCTACTTTATGTGCCATTGTTTGACACTGTTTATCCATGCACAAACAAAATCATTTATCGTGCTAGGCTTAAGGGCCAGACTAATAAATTATAAATGCTATAAATATTATTGCTGTTTTCTGAATAGTTAAAATACTTTTTTTATGATCCAGTCCACAAAAAAATTCAACAAAAGACTAATAGTTATGACTTTACTGTTCATGTGAGTCAGCTACATTTTGCTCAGCCTTTGCTGTCATAATTCAGACATGGCGCACAAAACAACCAGCAGCAGTGCTGACCACAGTATACAATTTTGAATATTTTCAGTGATAAACTTTACAGTAAAAATGTGTTCATCAGCAATTTGATTTGATTCTCGTTATTATTTTATCAGCATATCTTCTGTAATTTCCTCATATAATATCTTAATTTCCAGTGTCTCGACTGGCTTATCATTCTTTTAAAAAACAGACAAGCCTTAAGCTCAAGCTTTAACAAACCTTATTTTCAATCAATTTCAGTATGCCTTTAAAAATGTAAGGCCCACTGCACCAATCGCTAACTGCTGTCTGAGTTAACACTAATTAACAATCACACCCTTGAGGCACAGTGTGTTAGATAGTAGGCAATAAAGTAGAAAGTATTCTTGTCTGGGTTGATAAAATATGTGAGCAGGATTTTTACTGTTAGAAATTGAAAATACCTCAATCAACATTGTAAGCACATTCCTGTCTTTGATATGAATAAATAAATAAATACAAATACTATAAGGATTTTTTAATTTCATTAATTTTTACAACCAGTCTTAAAAGCAACCCAGACGCATGTGTATACAGCTAGACCACAGAAAAATACTGTACATTAAGTCAAACACCAAGTTTGAAATGCAATATCTATTATAATATGAATCAACATGTTTCTCAAATCTAATAAGTAAAATCAGCAAGATCTGGCAGTGAGCAATCATTCAAGAATGTTTGGCACTGTACAAGAAGCTTATATGTCTTACTAGGTAAGGGTACAATCCGTAGTTATATGCTACAGTAACACCCATTTTCTCAACAAACTGACCTTCATGATCTGAGCTTTCTATTAAACAACCTGATCAAAATTGTTCTGATATCTCCTGAAGTACTCTAAATGAAGAACAATCAATGAAAGCATCCATTCAGACCAATTAAAGGGATAGTTCACCCAAAAATGAAAATTCTCTCATCATTTACTCACCCTTATGCCATCCCAGATGTGTATGCATCACCCAAATCAACTACATCGCTTAAGAAGACATATATTAAACCACTGGAATCATAAGGACTACTTTTATGCTGACTTTATGTGATTTTTGGAGCTTGAAAGGTCTGGTCACCATCACTTGCATTGTGTAGACCTACAGAGCTGAAATATTCTTCTAAAAATCTTAATTTGTGTTCAGCAGAAGAAAGAAAGCCATACACATCTGGGATAGCATGAAGGTGAGTAAATGATGAGAGAATTTTCATTTTTAGGTGAACTATCCCTTTAACAACAAAATATATTAATTGAGCTCATTACAAACTGATTACATTTTAGTGGTTAAAATCATGAAAAATACATTTCATGACAATATCTAAAAATCCTCTGGTTATACATTTATGAAAAAATAGCAACTGTAAACCAACAGTATTTATGACAATGTTGCAAAAAGGCATAGAATATAAAAATGCACAAGCCATTTGAATTTAGCGTTTGCAATGTTTTGTTCATTAACAAAACTTATGATACACTACTGAAACCCTCACATTACAAAACTACAGAACCCTTAACTTACTAAAATGATGATTCCTGTTCGAGCATGCTTATTTAGAGATGTTTAAAAAGTTGTGGGGTTGTTGATGAACCTGAACAATCAACAGGTTGTCCAGCATGGACACTTTGAAAGAACCAAGCATGAGGCTAATGATTCTTAATTTTTATTTTCCTGCCACGAACCGTCACCATAAGCGATATAAAGCTCGGTTGCTCAACTTTTCTAGTGTTTTTGCATGTTTCACGACCTCACTTATGCGCTATGCGTGGTGGATGTGTTGCTGTCCTCGGTGCTGAAAACAACATACCGACTGGTTACACATGTACTGTACACGCACTCTGGTCACGACTACAGCAAGACCCTAAATGATAACACGGCTTCAGAAATGATGTGAATTCTCTACTTTGCCATGTGCAGTTTTGGAGCAGTGGAGTGTCAAATATGAAGATCTTTGACATTGTTTAATCAATTGTAGATTGATATGAGACGGTGCGTGTATTCCCGAAAACTAATCCATATTTCTTCAAACTGTGAAAATGTTATATTTTTAAGGCGAATCTACGAAAATAGCCTAAGGTAACTATCGTTTTGCCACCAAGCCGAAACGATAAAGTTCGATTTGAGTCTAGGACAGACCCCCACCCCAGCAATGTATGTTGAAGACCAGAGTTCGTATGTGGATTTTGGAAGTTGGCACATGTGGTTAAGGGAACTATATATATATATATATATATATATATATATATATATATATATATATATATATATATATATATATATAAACTAACTAACGCTAAAAGCTGCGCTTCGATCGAGATTCAGTTAAACGAATGAACCAATGAACCATAAACCGACTTATCCTTTTATGAGCAACATATACGTTTATGTTGTTCAAACATCTAGCGAACATTTTCAAAAAGGAAAGGCACGAGTATAAATGTAAAAGGTGAAACACTGACTATTTTCACACTAGAACTTGGTCTTCCACAGATTGAAATGACATACTGGGTTTAAAAGTAGGCTAAGCACAGGTAGTAACTTCTCAAACCAGAGACAAGACTACATAGACACAGACACTAGGTTTCTTTAAACATATCCAACCTTCTATTTCACTGTCCATGGAGAGTCCCTCTGTAATGCACACGTTTCCCGTGTCTTTAGGAACAGCAGATGTCATTCATCGGCATCCTGACCACAATGTCCCAAATGGCCGTGTCTCACCTACGCTGATTCCCCTTATGTTTAGAAATAATGGGCGAGAAAAATATACTTTTTTTTCTTTCTTTTTACTAGGGTACGGTCCTAAAAGGTCTCATTAACAATAGAAGAAAGTGGAGAAGCGACGTGCAAGAGAAAAGAGAAATCTAAAGCCCGCTCACTTACTCTCGTACTCCCCCCGCCCCTCTTTACTCAAGCACTACTGCCCCCCCACGAAGATCCGCGCGAGGAGACAATGCGCACGTGCTGCAGGTAAACAGACGCCCTAGTTTTTCCACGAACCACGAAGACTTTAAAAGCAACAACAACCCCCCCCCCCCCCCCAAAAAAAATAAAAAAACTAAAGGAAGTGTAAAAATATGAATGGGAAAGACAACGCGTAGTGTGGCGCTGTCTTTCCCATTAATTATTTCAACTTTCGCCTCAGTTTTTCCAAAACATTTATCAAAAGAAGACGGGTTTGTGCATTTCCCCCATACTGGTTCATCGAATGGAACAGTCTTTCTAAGCGTTTCGGAACATCTTTTCTGAACGTCTATTTTTTCTTTATTTAAATCATAGCCCGCTGTACAAAAACAGGCTATGGCAATGTGCTGGAATATATGCCTTATAGATTGACCATATAATGACCGTAATATGGACGCACGGGTAATCGGTGGCCAAAACGCACTGGCATGCAGACAATATATTGCTCATGGTTACAGTGCACGACGACTCTTGATACTTCATTTTTTGTCCAGCCTGTGGCTTCGTACCTGCAATGCTGCAGAGGGAAGCAAAGCCCCGCCCCCATTCTGCATTATGACAAATCAAGGCAGGCAGCTGTGTGCCATTAGAGAATCAGAGCATACCGCTAAAAGGAAACGATGAATTAAGTGTCAAACAGCAGACGTTGAGGTTTGTCTCGAAATCGGTTTATTTGACAGTGGTGCTCTATATAGAAACAGGCTGTGGTTTAATGGACGGGAGTGAGAGTCGGTGCAGTAAACGCAGCATTATCATCAGCCAAGTGCAGAAACAAGCCAGCTGCTGAGTTTAGCAAGATATAGCGACGGCCCTCTGCTGAGAAACAACTGTCACGTCGGCCACGTCGTAACTGCAGCAGCAGCGTGTACACTACCATCTTCTATCACTTCCTTGCAGTTTACTTGTCACCATCCAAACCAGACCTAAGTTCTTGGTGAGGATAGATTTAACCAGCATAACTTGATGTGCAATCCACTGACATTTTGTACAACTTAACCTGTTAAATTTGTTTTGGCAAATGCACTAAATAACTTCAGAACATAGGCAACCTGCTCATTGATTCTGACCTAAATAGTAGGCCTATAACCATGCGTTATTTCATGATTTAGAGCAGGAGTCAGGAATAACTTCTAAAACAGCTTTGTAATTTCCTTGCATACTTCAGACAACACATTCACAACATGCTTAAAGTTAAACCAAATGACATCTCACTCTAATTCAGCCAAGCTTATTTATCCACTTAACTTCCCTTTTGCTAATTAAGTTAGCAAGAATAAATACAGTACAGTAAGAAAGTTCTTAAAGTTCTTGGAATATTATTACAAATGTTTGATCGCTATAACAATGTATAAGAAAAGAGATGCGCACACATACTTTTTTTGGGCACAAAGTAAGTGTGTGAGCCTTTTTTCTTATAGTTGATGGCATTTTTGGACTCATCACCTTACAACAACTTATTGGTGTACATGTGTTCATAGTGGGGACTAAAAACAAAATGTTTTTCATTTAATTTCGTTCTGTTTATTTGTTGTTCAGGTTTTGGCATTCCACAACGTCCTTTCCAGCTGGTAACCGGTTAGAACAAACTAAAAAATGGTTAATAACTTTCTTTTTAAAATGACAGTACTCTGTGCTAAGGGTGGGTGATATACCAGTTGCAGTGTTGCCAGATCTCACAAGAGACTCAAGTGACCTGATCTGGAAAAAGAAGCTCAAAATAAGGGACTTGCCTCACCCAACATAAACAAAATGTAAGCAAATTGTTTTTTTCCCCATGTGGGGGAATTATTAGCATAGAAATCATAGCAAGCAAAGTATGCAGTAGTCTACAATGCATCCGGAAAGTATTCACAGTGCTTCACTTTTTCCACATTTTGTTATGTTACAGCCTTATTCCAAAATGGATATAATTCATTATTTTCCTCAAAATTCTACAAACAATACCCCATGATGACAATGTGAAAGAAGTTTGTTTGAAATCTTTGCAAATTTATTAAAAATAAAAAAGGAAAAAAATCACATGTACATAAGTATTCACAGCCTTTGCCATGACACTCAAAATTGAACTCAGGTGCATCCTGTTTCCACTGATCATCCTTGAGATGTTTCTACAACTTGATTGGAGTCCATCTGTTGTAAATTCAGTTGATTGGACATGATTTGGAAAGGCACACACCTGTCTATATAAGGTCCCACAGTTAACAGTGCATGTCAGAGCACAAACCAAGCCATGAAGTCTAAGGAATTGTCTGTAGACCTCTGAGACAGGATTGTATCAAGGCACAGATCTGGGGAAGGGTACAGAAAAATTTCTGCAGCATTGAAGGTCCCAATGAGCACAGTGGCCTCCATCATCCATAAATGGAAGAAGTTTGGAACCACCAGGACTCTTCCTAGAGCTGGCCGACTGGCCAAACTGAGCAATCGGGGGAGAAGGGCCTTAGACAGGGAGGTGACCAAGAACCCAATGGTCACTCTGACAGAGCTCCAGCATTTCTCTGTGGAGAGAGGAGAACCTTCCAGAAGAACAACCATCTCTGCAGCACTCAACCAATCAGGCCTGTATGGTAGAGTGGCCAGACAGAAGCCACTCCTCTGTAAAAGGCACATGACAGCCTGCATGGAGTTTGACAAAAGGCACCTGAAGGACTCTCAGACCATGAGAAACAAAGATTGAACTCTTTGGTCTGAATGGCAAGCATCATGAGCGGTACCTGGCTTCCTCCAGACATCACCTGGCCAATACCATCCCTACAGTGAAGCATGGTGGTGGCAGCATCATGCTGTGGGGATGTTTTTCAGTGGCAGGAACTGGGAGACTAGTCAGGATCGAGGGAAAGATGAATGCAGCAATGTACAGAGACATCCTTGATGAAAACCTGCTCCGGGGCAAAGGGTCGTTGTCCTGTTGGAAGATGAACCTAAGCACACAGCCAAGATAACAAAGGAGTGGCTCCGGGACAACTCCGTGAATGTCCTTGAGTGGCCCAGCCAGAACCCAGACTTGAACCTGATTTAACATCTCTGGAGCGATGCTCCCCATCCAACCTGATGGAGCTTGAGAGGTCCTGCAAAGAAGATATGAGAGAAACTGCCCAAAAATAGGTGTGCCAAGCTTCTAGCATCATACTCGAAAAGACTTGAGGCTGTAATTGGTGCCAAAGGTGCTTCAACAAAGTATTGAGCAAAGGCTGTGAATACATGTGTGGGTTTTATTTTATTTTTTTTCTCTTTATTTTTAATAAATTTGCAAAGATTTCAAAACTTCTTTCACGTTGTCATTATGGGGTATTGTTTGTAGAATTGAGGAACATAATGAATTTAATCCATTTTGGAATAAGGCTGTAACATAAAATGTGGAAAAAGTGAAGCGCTGTGAATACTTTCTGGATGCACTGTATATAAAATAACTTCTTTTTAATGTATTCTTAATATGAAATATCCTGAAAAAATATTTCAAACGTACCTCTGGCTGTCTAAAATCAATGAATAGCCTAAATCTCTCTCTCCTGTATACACGCACACACACACACACACCGTGTGGGCACATTTGGACAAAACTTCATCTTATGCAAATTATTTGTTTTAATATCCGAGTCAAAACTCGCCAGCGTCAAATCCGTTTTAATGCATAATACCTAAAATTCAGTGAAGACTTGGAGACAACTCAGAAATTTACTTTACCTCTATATTTTTCCTTGCATCAGAATTAATTATGCATGTATATGAAGTTATTATATATAAACTCTACAAAAAAAGAAAAATCCCTTTTTCAGGATACTGTATTTTAAAAATTTTTGTAAAAATCCAAATAACTTTTCAGATCTTTTATTGTAAAGGGTTTAAACAATGTTTTTCATGCTTGTTCAATGAACCATATTCAATTAATGAACATGCACCTGTGGAACGGTCATTACAGACGGTAGGCAATTAAGGTCACAGTTATAAAAAAAAAAAACTTAGAACACTAAAGAGCCCTTTCTACTGACACTGAAAAACACCAAAAGAAAGATGCCCAGGGTCCCTGCTCATCTGCGTGAACGTGCCTTAGGCATGCTGCATGGAGGCATGAGGACTGCAGATGTGGCCAGGGCAATAAATTGCAATATCCATACTGTGAGACGCCTAAGACAGTGCTACAGGGAGGACAGCTGATTGTCCTCGCAGTGGCAGACCACGTGTAAAAACACCTGCACAGGATCGGTACATCCGAATATCACACCTACGAGACAGGTACAGGATGGCAACAACAACTGCTCGAGTTACACCAGGAATGCACAATCCCTCCATCAGTGCTCAGACTGTCCACAATAGGCTGAGAGAGGCTGGACTGAGGGTTCATAGGCTTGTTGTAAGGCAGGTCCTGACCAGACATCACCGGCAACAATGTCACCTATGGGCACAAACCCACCTTCGCTGGACCAGACAGGACTGGCAGAAAGTGCTCTTCACTGACGAGTTGCAGTTTTGTCTCTCCAGGGGTGATGGTCAGACTCACGTTTATCGTCGAAGGAATGAGCGTTGCACCGAGGCCTGTACTCTGGAGCGGGATCGATTTGGAGGTGGAGGGTCCGTCATGGTCTGGGCCGGTGTGTCACAGCATCATCGGACTAAGCTTGTTGTCATTGCAGGCAATCTCAACACTGTACGTTACAGGAAGACATCCTCCTCCCTCATGTGGTACCCCTCCTGCAGACTCATCCTGACATGACCCTCCAGCATGACAATGCCACCAGCCATACTGCTCGTTCTGTGCGTGATTTCCTGCTAGACAGGAATTTCAGTGTTCTGCCATGGCCAGAGAAGAGCCCGGATCTCAATCCCATTGAGCACGTCTGGGAACCGTTGGATCGGAGGGTGAGGGCTAGGGCCATTCCCCCCAGAAATGTCCGGGAACTTTTAAGTGCCTTGGCGGAACAGTGGGGTAACATCTCACAGCAAGAACTGGCAAATCTGGTGCAGTCCATGACGAGGAGATGCACTGCAGTACTTAATGCAGCTGGTGGCCACACCAGATACTGACTGTTACTTTTGATTTTTACCCCCTTTTGTTCAGGGACACATTATTCCATTTCTGTTAGTCACATGTCTGTGAAACTTGTTCAGTTTATGTCTTAGTTGTTGAATCTTTTTATGTTCATACAAATATTTACACATGTTAAGTTTGCTGAAAATAAAAGCAGTTGAAAGTGAGAGGATGTTTCTTTTTTTGCTGAGTTTAGTTGTCAAAAAGGTCTTCAGCATGTCACGGGAGGCTATATCCACAACGTGCAATCAAAGAAATGTATGATGCAGCAGTTTCCTTCTTGATCAAAGCACATGCTGCTTATGTTCAACAAAGAAGAGTGAAGCTCCATTATTTGGGCAACAAAGTGGTGTAATTCTGAAAATTTACAATGATAAACGCTTTGGTTTCATAAAAAAAATTATCGGAGCAAAATGAACCAGTTATTAACCGGTTACCAGCATTTAAAAATAAAGTTTTTACTCTGGTACAATTGAATGTAACTTTGCTCTCGACCTTTTTGGGTTACGTTCTGCCAAATTTTTTGTTTGTTTTCATTTCTTATACGTTTTTAGTCCCTGGTTCATACAAAACACTGCTATAACAATTTACACAATTAAGTAATGAAAAAGTTTGTTTAATCAGTTCATTCAAACAAATTATTTAAAGCTGAAGTGTTGTTTCTGTGGCGATAGTGTCACCAAACGGAACTGCAAAAATAATGTACTGTCAGAGTATGTACTGCATTTGATGAAAAACGTACTTCTTGGCTGTTAACACGAAAGTTCTTTAGGTATGTAGGTGAGTAGTATACATACATAACCGGACATACTTTATATGGAAACGTAAGCCCGAATATATGAAGGATTAACAACAACTGTAAAAATAATTTATTTTGGCTTTCTTCAACAAGAATTATCCGAGTTTCACTTTCTTAATATACAGTATATAGCACTTACATTTGAAAAGAGCATTGAAAAGAGATTGAAAGATGTTTTTTTAAATTAACTGTTTTGAATTTGACATCTCCTCAGCTCCCGTGGCATTAGGGTGTAGTAAAGTGTCCAGTGGATGTGCACTTTCGAATCTCGTCAGCTGTAGTAGGTCAGTGGTTCCCAACCCTGTTCCTGAAGCCCCCACAACACTACATATTTTGGATATCTCCCTAATCAAAGACACCTGATTCAACTCATCAGCTTGTTAGTGGAGACTCCAAGACCTGAACTGGGTGTGTCAGAAAAGGGAGATATACAAAATGAGCAGTTGGGGGGGGCTCCAGGTACAAGGTTGAGGACCACTGTAGTAAGTCATCCGAGTATATCTCGCCCACTCTTTTATGAATACTAAGGATTCAAAATACTAATTTGCCACACTGCATTTGGTGTACTATATAACAGGGAAGCATACATATTCAGACACAGGGACTGTTTTCAAACAGACTCTAGAAAACTCCCCATCTTTCATTGGTTGTGCAAACAGATACATGTGGTTCCGCCCAAATAAGTCAATTGTTCAAGGCAATTTTGCTGAGTTGGGCAGGACAGGTTGCTCAACAAACAGAAGAATAATTTGATTGACACAATTTTACACTTTTAGGTGTAACACCTACACATAGCTTCCTTATAGCTGTTTTTGTAAATCAAGCTGGAATGGAAGAATATTAACTTGGGAAATAATGACATCAGCTCTACGTATCTGAGCACGGCATCGGAAAAATTCAAATCAGTCTGTTGTTATATTGTTGTCAACTAGTAACACTAGCCATTTGCATGCATTTTGCATTACCTGATATTAATGTGACTCTAAAGAGTGCCACCATTATGAAGACACTCAAAGCATTAGAGAGCTGATGTGAACAATTGCATGGCTGGCTGTGTTTTGTCTGGTGTTTCTTATGTTTGAATGGATACAGGTTTCTGAGTGGGACCTTAGTCCTCTGTTACTCATTTTCTCTCCCTTAAAAGAATGTTCCATGTTCAATACAAGTTAAGCTAAATCGAAAGCATTTGTGGCATAATATTGATTACCACAAAGACTTATTTGATTCATTCCTACTTTTCTTTAAAAAAAAAAGCAAAAAATCAGGGAATCACATGACGCCATGCGAGGATTGGACGTGTGAACGGTGAGCTCTGCGCACTTTGCTAGTTTTGATACTTTTTGGGTCATAAACCGGTGAGATTCGATACACCATGATCCCTAACTGTTCCAGGAAGACAATATGTCAAAGAATTCAAAAATCCTTGGGCTCTGGAGACATTAAAATACACTTACATGCTCAAGCTTATGCCCCTCCGGAGGCCTCAAGCCAGAGAGTCGATTTGGCCTGAGAGGTGAAAGAAATTCGGCGAGAATTGTTGAACGTATCGGCAATGCTGACGAAGGTTGTTGCTGACTTGGAGGATCTTGCTGCAATACGTCGATCGATCACGGCCATGGAGACGAAATTCACTGAGGTGGTTTCAAGAGTGGCGGATATCGAGAAACGGATCGATTATCTGGAGTCATCAGAGAAGGAATTAGCTGCCAATCTGCTAGCGACCAAGGCGGATTTGGAGCATGTCTGCGAGAAGCTGGAGGACATGGAGAATTGTAACCAGCGGAATAATGTCCGAATTATTGGAATTCCTGAGGGAGCAGAGGGTCAGAATATGGTGGAATTCCTGGACTGACATAACAGGCCATAAGCTGGAAACCGCTGAGGGAGACAGGCCCCGATCAATTCTGGCCAAATTTCTGAGATCATCCGATAAATATCTCATGTTACGCGAGTCAAGGAGTAAAGGAAGGCTTTCTTGGAAGAACCACAGCATTTTCTTGTTCCCAGACTTTGCGAATTCGACAAGAGAGAAACGTGATCAATTCAAGGAATGCAAGAAACTTTTACATCAATGGAAGGTCACTTTTGCACTGATGTTCCCGGCCAAATTGAGAATAGATACTAAGGATGGCCGTAACCCCAGCAAGCAATGTCCTTCATAAAGTCAGTGACTGAGTAAATTATTTTGTGGTTCTCATGTTGCAGCCAAGTGAGCCACTGAACATCCACTTGATCGTCCGAGGAAGCTGAGCGCCTTTTTTGTTTCTTTTTGTGCTGGTTTCTTTTTAATTTTTTTTGTGTGCTGGTTCCGCTAGAGGCTGGAGTTTGTTTTGTGGAGGAACACACTTTCGGGACAGTTATTGGATGAATCTACATGTTCTTTGTGTTTATCCCTCCCGTTGGCTGGAGTTTGTTTTATAGATTATCTTCTGTTGTGTAATTCTGTTTTACAAAATATGTATAGAAACACCGGACAAGAGCAATCCGATGGCATAGTTGTCGCAGGGGCTCTCGTAGGCGTACATGGACTGTTTGAGTTTAGAGAGATGGATGCCGGTTGGCACTGTTGTGCGCAGGGTTAATGCGCACGTTTTTCTTTTTCTGTTTGTTTGGTTCGGGGGGAGGTTCGGGGTTTGATTGTTGCACTAATGTGGAATGTGGTCTTTATAATTTTATTTTTGACACACAATCTATTTTTTGTAATATGTCAAAATGTCAAATGTTAGTATGAGTGGATTGTCTCTCTCCACGAGGAATATGAATGGGTTGGGGTACCCCATTAAAAGGAAGGAAAGTTACTTCTCTTCTTAAATGTAAGAAATATGATATAGTGTTTCTTCAAGAAACGCATCTTTCCCTGCAAGAAGCTGAAAAATTTGGGAAGATATGGGGTGGACATGTTTTCTTTAGTGCTGGCTCAAGTAAGATCAGGGGAGTCATTACACTGATAAGTAAGCATCTACAATTCAAATGTCTCAAACAGATTAAAGATAAATTAGGAAGAGTCATTATAGTTTTAGCAGAAATTCAGGGTCAAAGTCTGATTTTGGCTAATATTTATGCACCTAACATTGATGATCAGGGCTATTTTATAGATCTTGAAGGGATGTTGCAAGCCGATGGCACCCTTCATGATATAATATTGGGAGGAGACTTTAATCTACTGATGGACTCAGTCCTTGATCATAGTGAAGCAAAATTGTGTAATCCCACTAGAGCAACATTGATGCTTCTCAGGATGTGTAAATATCTTGGTCTTACAGATATTTTGAGACTTTTTAACCCATCTTGTAGGGACTATACATTTTTTTCATCAGTCCATAAGATTTATTCTAGAATAGATTTTTTTTTTATATCTAATGTCCCTCATTTCATCTGTTGTTGATTGCTCAATTGGAAACATCTTAGTCTCAGATCACGCTCTGGTGAGTTTAGATAGGAAGAAAAATAAATCATATAGTTGGCGCTTTAATGTGTCCCTTTTACAAAATCCTGAATTCCAACAAATGTTAAAGGCTGAAATCAGTGTTTATATGGAGACCAACTGGTCCTCAGTATACTCTGTGGGCATGGCTTGGGAGGCACTTTAGGTTCTTAGGGGTTGGATCATACAGTATGCCTCATTCATCAAAAAATCCAAAGCACGAGAACTCGTGGAGTTGGAAGGGAATATTAAAAGTGCCGAGGCAGAGCTGAAGCACCGAATGTCGTCTGATGGCCTCAGAGAACTGACCCGAATGAACACAGATATAATACTATTTTGTCATGGAAGGTGGAGTTTTGGCTATTCCGGACAAAGCAGGGAAGCTTTTGGCTAGATATATAAAGCAGAGAGAGTCTTTTTATACAATTCCCTCAGTGAAATCTACGGGTGGTGAAATTTTTACCTCGGCCATTGATATTAATAATGCTTTTAAAGAATTCTATCTTGATCTCTATAGTTCCACGTCTTCATCTACTGACAAAGATATCAGAAACTTTGTGGAACCATTAGAACTCCCTAAACTGACGACTGAGAAAAAAAATTCTCTTGATTCTGAGATAACCTTGGAGGAGCTTGGCAAGGTAATTAAGGCCTTGCCTACAGGCAAGGCTATGGGGCCAGATGGCTTTGCCGCTGAGTTTTTTAGATCTTATGCTACAGAACTGGCTCCACATTTGCTACAACTTTATACAGAATCATTAAAGGATGGAAAGCTTCCGATAACCATGATGCAAGCCTGGATCAGTCTGATTCTTAAAAAGGACAAAGATCCAAGCGAGTGTAAGAGTTACCGTCCAACTTCCCTGATCCAGCTAGAGGTTAAAATATTGTCAAAAATTTTGGCTAACCGATTAAGTAAAGTTATGGCATCTCTTAAACATATAGATCAGGTGGGGTTTATTCGGGGCTGTAGCTCTTCTGATAACATTAGGCAATTCATCAATATCATGTGGTCAGTGGTGAATGATCAGACTCTGATCGCTGCCATGTCACTTGATGACGAAAAGGCATTTGATATGGTAGAATGGGATTATCTTTTTAAGATTTTGGAAATGTATGGGTTTGGGAATACATTTATTGGATGGATTAAGTTACTTTATAGACACCCGGTAGCAGTGGTACAAACAAATGGATTAATTTCAGATTACTTTACTCTGGCAGGGCTGCCCCCTTTCCCCATTATTGTTCTGTCTTGTCCTGGAAACATTAGCAGCCACGATAAGGAAGGAGGATGATTTTCCAGTGGTGATGGCGGGAGGTGTGGTGCATATGCTTTTGCTTTATGCAGATGATATTTTATTATTCGTCTCCGACCCCACTAGATCTATGCCTTGCCTCCACAGAATTATTAATTCCTTTTCTAAGTTCTTGGGATACAGTGTTAATTGGTCTAAATCCGAAGCGTTGGCTCTGACAGCGTACTGCCCGATAACAGCTTTTCAGCTGGGTGCCTTTCAGTGGCCCAAACAGGGCATTAAGTATTTGGGTATTTTATTCCCAGCAAATTTGTGTGATTTAGTTAGAGTTAATTTTGACCCTTTAATAAAAAGGTTTTCGAGCGATGTGGGCAGGTGGGCTTCATTACATTTATCAATGATTGGGAAGGTTAATGCTATTAAAATGAATTGTATTCCAGAATTCAACTACCTTCTACAGTCTCTCCCTATAGATGTCCCCCTCTCTTATTTCAAGCAATTTGATAGTATAGTGAAGTCCTTCATTTGGAATGGTAAATGTCCCAGATTACAATTCAGTAAGCTGCATAGGCCGATTGACAAAGGTGGGCTAGGCCTACCCAAGATTTTGTTTCATTATTATGCGTTCGGTCTCAGACATTTGGCTCATTGGTCGCTTCCACCTGAGAGAGCCCCTCCCTGGTTTTGTATTGAACAGGAAGTTCTTGCCCCCTTTTCGCCATTACAAAGCCTTTCTGTCAAACTAACCAGAGAAGTTAAGTTACACTCCATTATCTCGCATTTGCACTCGGTATGGACAAAAGTGTCCAGAGTGTTTAATTCTGACATTTTTTTAAATGTTGCCTCGAGCATATGGCTGAACCCAAAATTATGTATTAATAAGTCCACTTTCTGCTGATCAGAGTGGATTGTGAGGGGGGTTACTACACTTGGTGACCTATATGAGAGCGGAGCGGTTCAACATTTTGGGATTCCCAGATCTCAGTTCTTTAGGTATTTACAGCTGCGCCACCTGCTATGTACTATTTTTGGGAGTAGAATATACCCCCCTAAAGCGACAGACACTCTGGAAGGGGTGATTACTGCTTTTGCAAAAGGCCATGAGGCATCAGTGTATTACTCCCTGCTAATTCAGAGTCTGGGGGATGGAGCTTTAACTTCTATCAAGAGACTATGGGAGAAAGATTTAAACTTGGTATTGGAGGAGGGAGTGTGGGCTAGGATTCTAAAAAACTTCAAGTCTGCATCTAGAGATGGAAGGGTGCACCTTATGCAATTCAAGATTTTACATACATTCTGTTGGACCCCCTCTAGATTGTTTAGGCTTGGTCTTAAAGACACACCCACCTGCTGGTGATGCCAATCAGAGGATGGAGTCACAACCCATGTCTTTTGGTGGTGTGTTAAGATCCAAGAATTTTGGTTGAAGGTTCAGAGTTGTGTGTGTGACGTTTTGGGCACTCGGGTTTCATTTAGCCCCAGACTCTGTATTTTGGGCGATGGGGTGATCATCGATGCAGAGAATAGACACATAAAGAGTTGGGTCCGAACCAGTGTCATGATCACTGATCAGTGTCATGATCACATGATCATGAATATATATCTTGTGTGTGTGTGTGTGTCTATAATCATGTATGACTACTGGGATGTTGTTGGGGGCCAGGATGGGGTTGGGGATTGGGAGGGGTAATAATTGGGGTTAATTGTTGATTCTGTGTATATAGGTTTTTTTTCTGTGTTTAATATGTGAATCAATAAAAAAAATTGTTAATCAGAAGTGTTCCAGTGAGGCAGTTACAATGGAAGTTTTTTTTTTTTATGTTAAAATACTCACTTTTTCAAAAGTATAGCAAAAAGACATAAAGGATATGCATGTTAACATGATTTTAGTGTGATAAAATCACTTACAAACCTTTTCTGTGTAAAGTTATATGCAATTTTACTTTAAAAAAAACTTTGTTACCATGACGATGCAATGTCAACAAACACTAAAACCCTAAAATGACTGTAAAAAATATGATTTACACTACTTTACTGCTCAAATAATACAGAAGTTTTAACAGAAGAATTAATGCAAGATCAAAAATTAAAAGCTTCAAATTTCTCTATTAAACCCTTCAGTTTCATTGTACCCATTCACTTTGTATGTGCCTCACTGTAAACCAGATTTTTGCTTTTTTTAAAGAAAAAGAGGAATGAATCGAAATTATTTTTTGTGGTAATCAACATTATGCCACAAATGCTGAACCTGGAACATTCCTTTAAGGGCTGTCTGCATTGCAGCTGTCCCTTTCCACAGGCTCCTCCACCATGTCCTACTTTACCCTGTCAATGCACACTGCAGTAACAACACTCACCCCCCGCCCGCCCCCTCCTCCACAGACAAACAGCACCACACACAGGCACTGGCACTCTCATCTTCCTACAGACTCATAGGAGACAGAGCACTCAGCCCATCCTTAGAACACAGACACACATACCTCCCAGCTTAAATACCCTCAGAAATCCCCTATATTTAATTGATGCAGTGTGCAGTGTGTAGACACTAGTGTGTCTGTTTTTGTGAGTGTAAGCGCCCAGGACCCTCTTACTGTTATGCATGATCATCTGTACAGTTTTGGCTTAATCTTCAGCTCTCAAAACATCAGGCTTGTCAAACACATGCTGTATCTGAACGCTGGCTGCCACTCCTTGCTGGTCAAGCCATTCATTGGGATTGTTTATCTTGGCTAAACCTTCCCTCAGCTGATCAGTGCAAGCAGATTAGAGCTTCGGACGTCAAATTGGCATGCGTGTCGATTTGCCCATATGCTCCAATATTTTCAGAAGCTCTTTGATGCACAGTCTCAGTTTGAGCTAGCCTGGCTGGCACTGAAGCATGTGTGTGGGATTGTGTTTGGTTTGCCAGGCTTTAAGAGGGCAAATCCCCCCACAGTGATGGGATGATTAGATTTAAACAATTTACTTGCATTTAAATTAACAGTAACTGTCTGGGGCAGTTAAAGGACATAGAAGCAGAAAAAGTACTGTTAAAATGTTTTATAGTGGATCTGAGTCAAATGCCTTCTTTTACTTATCCCAAAACAAACTTTATATACCTAATATTAAGGGACAGTTCAGCTAAAAATAAACATTCCATCATCATTCACTAACTCCGACCCTGGTTGTTCCGAACCTTTATGCCTTTCTTACTTCCACACAAAAAGATAAGTTAGGCAGCATGTGGCATCTCAGTCACCATTCACTTTCATTGTATGGGAAAAAGATATCACCACAGAAGAAAAAGAGTCATTGTTGGTTTGAAAATACATGAGGGTGAGTAAATGATTACAACATTTACATTTGGGTGAACTATCTCTTTAATAAAATCTGCAATTTTGTGTAAACCAATTATAGACATAAAAAACAAATAAAGCTCTATATAAAAAGTATAAACAGAGACACAAAGCGAAACCAGATGTGAAGAAACAATCAACCTTCTGTATGTCTTATGTCACACAAAGCTCATCAAAGTCGTCAGAGTTCTATTTCAAGATTACCCTTCCCCTTGACCTTAAAGTATTAACCACTTATATAAATTACTGCCTCCATCCCTCTTCTTTGTGCTTGCCCAACTTCAGCTAGATTAAAGCACAAAGGGCAAAACAAGCATCAAAAGCTCTTCCTGTTGTTCTTCCTGTAAGCTCTTAAACAGAGCTGTATTTATACATTCTTCTTGCTTACAGGATGCTCTGCTCCACTTTTAGCTCTAAATTGCACACTTTACCTTGTCCCATTCAAATACATTATATTCAGCACTGGAGTCAACAGAACACTGTTACTGTATATTTACCAAACCCCGTACTCTATCCCCATCTACAGGACTACTGTACAACGAATGCTGCACATACATCTGTAGAAGCTGGGATAGTTCACTAAAACATGCAAATTGTGTCAGCATTTACCAACCCTTAATGTTGTTCCAAACCTGTATGACTTTCCTTTTTGCTTGGAACGCACAAGGAGATGTTGTTCTGCAGAACATGGATTTGGAACAACATAAGGGTAAGTACATGACAGAATTTTCATAGGGTAAACTATCCTTTTAACTGCATCTACCCTTGATCAGTTCAAATTTGTGATTAACATACACTCTCTCTTGTCTCTTCATGACACGCTATCTAAATGTGGGATAATTAAAAAAGCCTTGGGCCAAGACACCATTATTATACAACCTACTTCAAGTTCCATATTTCTCTGAGATTGTATATCATACTTAGTGCATAATCAGGTGTCAAATGATGGGCTTGAGATTTAGGAGCGTGATTTTTTCACAAATGCAGAAAGAGATAGAGACCTACCGTCAAGTGACAGCCAGTCGTGCTGGGATGAAGGCAGAGAAGGCAGTGCACGGGCTTTATACTCAAACACCACTGAGTTAGAGATGATCTGATTACTGACAGCCACCTGCAGAGTCACCAAGCCTGTGTCATGGGCTGCAGACACGCACAAGCCAATAATTAGAGGGATGAGAGAAAATCACAATGGCACCTATGAGAGTTCATGCAGTTCTCTTCTTTATCAGTGGTGACCTCTGAAGACTTTCAGGGGTAATCATTAAAATCCTGAAAATCCTACACTGTTTTATGTAACATATCTTGAAAGTAATAAGTGTTTATTCTTTTAACAATTACAATTCTTAAAGCATAACTTTCCAGTTCTTCATATATGGTTTATTAATTAGTTAGTCTGCTGTTTGTATGAATGTAAAGTTACCAGGACAGTAGCAACGTAAAACTCCAGGCTGGATGAGGGAGGCAGGGACAGAGATCTGATCAAACAGACAGGTGTAGCTACTGCTGTCCTCTTGCCATGGTCCTGTGATTAACACCTTCACTCCACCCTGAAACATGCATAAAATCTCAGCATTGATTCACTTCATTTAAATCCATGTGTGCATACATATTAGGAATATATGCTCTTTATTTAAATAAAGGCAGTATATAAGAAGGGAGACACATAAGCAATGCACAATCTGAATGTAGAAGCCGACAATATGTTGTCGTACTGCCATCTTACGGATGAAAGTAAGACTTGAGTTTAATATGTGCTGTGTTCTGCCATCTTGTGGTGTAGTAATACAAAAGCATATTAAAAAACGCAACCAGGCTCAAGGTTTGGGTACAAAACATGGGGGACCCTGATTAAATTGCTATTTTTATATATATATTTTTAAATCTAAACAGATATGAACCCATATAATATATTGAGATTTGCATTTAATCCTAATTTGCAGGTTCAGTCAGAAGATTTTTAAGGCTATTTATAACCTCTAGTCATTTTGACAAATGAATTTCCACAATTTCTATATTAGCCTTCCATGATTTTTCCAGTTGCTTGGATTACCGGATACAGATTTAAAAAAATAATTTATAGAACTCCACTCACAAAAAGCAATTTGCAGCCAATGAAAAATGTAAAGCATAGCATTACTTTAAAAATGTCATTCAATTTTTAGATTTATAAAATGTTTTTAAAACTGGATACAGGGAATATGTTATAAAACATTTCATTGGGAGTGCAGTCTCTATAAATTTTATATATAATTTATAGAGACTGCTCTCCCAATGAAATGTTTTAGAACATAACTAATTCATAACTTAGTGAAAGCTTAAAACATAAATTTCACTATAGAATTTTCCATACTGCAACATTTTATGACTTAAGATTGACCTCATTTCCATGACTTTTCCAGGCCTGGAAATCCTTTATTTTTTTAAATGTCCTGATATTTTCAGGTTTTCCATGACTATGGGAACCCTGAAACCACTGGGTTGTGCTCTAAACTACTTTATAAAAAATATTGTGATCTTTTTTTTTTTTTTTTTTTTTAAATCATGAAAAACAGAATTTTATTCAGATAGACATACCTCTGGATAGGACCATTCTGGAGAGTAATCTGTGACCATAAAAAGTCGCCCAGTGGCATGCAGCATTCCCAGAGTGCCCTGAGAAACTGCTGCTGATACTACTTCAGCAACATGCATGTAAGCCAGTGAGCCAGTCTCTCCTGTTCCTCCCCCACCACCCCCACCTCCACCTAAAGACTGGGGGCTACAGCAAGACTGGAGGCAGAGCTCTGAAGGGCTGTATCCTGCTGCCCTGTTGGTTGCATCCCCTTGACCTTGCTGTTGGTTCCCACCTGAGTTGGCTGTTCCATCTGACCCAGGCGGAGCCACCAACTGGTGGGTGTACAATGTCCCTGCAGCCCCTACAGCATTGGCTCCACCATCCACTGAGATGAAGTCATTGATTAAGTCAGAAAACTGGTTGCCAAAAGAGATGTCAAAGTGATCTAAACTGATTTCCATGCCTGTGCCTCCTGCACTGTTGGCTCCTGCTCCACTAAGCCCATGGTGAGCCCCCACAGTGTTGTAGAGCCCTTGAACCAAATTAGCTCCCTGAAGCAGCGGCTGGAGTTGTTGTTGCGAGGCATTGCTGGGTCCACTTGTTCCGTTTCCATTTCTCAAAGCCACT